>NW_027489050.1:0-134604 GCF_050948215.1 Halictus rubicundus | reverse complement strand
GGATAGAGGATAGGATAGGATAGAGGATAGGATAGGTTAGAGGATAGGATAGGATACAGGATAGGATAGGATAGAGGATAGGATAGAGGATAGGATAGGATAGAGGATAGGATAGAGGATAGGATGGGATAGAGGATAGGATAGGATAGAGGATAGAATAGGATAGAGGATAGGTTAGGATAGAGGATAGGATAGGATAGAGGATAGGATAGGATAGTGGATAGGATAGGATAGAGGATAGGATAGGATAGAGGATAGGATAGGATAGAGGATAGGATAGGATAGAGGATAGGATAGGATAGAGGATAGGATAGGATACAGGATAGGATAGGATAGATGATAGGATAGAGGATAGGATAGGATAGAGGATAGGATAGGATAGAGGATAGGATGGGATAGAGGATAGGATAGGATAGAGGATAGAATAGGATAGAGGATAGGGTTGGATAGAGGATAGGATAGGAAAGGGGATAGGATAGGATAGAGGATAGGATAGGATAGAGGATAGGATAGGATAGAGGATAGGATAGAGGATAGGATAGAGGATAGGATAGGATAGAGGATAGGATAGGTTAGAGGATAGGATAGGATACAGGATACGATAGGATAGAGGATAGGATAGAGCATAGGATAGGATAGAGGATAGGATAGAGGATAGGATGGGATAGAGGATAGGATAGGATAGAGGATAGAATAGGATAGAGGATAGGTTAGGATAGAGGATAGGATAGGATAGAGGATAGGATAGGATAGAGGATAGGATAGGATGGGATAGAGGATAGGATAGGATAGAGGATATAATAGGATTGAGGAAAGGATAGGATAGAGGATAGGATAGGATAGAGGATAGGATAGGATAGGATAGAGGATAGGATAGGATAGAGGATAGGATAGGATAGGATAGAGGATAGGATAGGATAGAGGATAGGATAGGATAGAGGATAGAATAGGATAGAGGATAGGATAGGATAGAGGATAGGATAGGATACAGGATAGGATAGGATAGAGGATAGGATAGAGGATAGGATAGGATAGAGGATAGGATAGGATAGAGGATAGGATGGG
This sequence comes from Halictus rubicundus, assembly GCF_050948215.1. Taxonomy (NCBI): domain Eukaryota; kingdom Metazoa; phylum Arthropoda; class Insecta; order Hymenoptera; family Halictidae; genus Halictus; species Halictus rubicundus. The sequence goes on along the minus strand of NW_027489050.1, from coordinate 133,539 downwards.
ATAGAGGATAGGATAGGATAGAGGATAGAATAGGATAGAGGATAGGGTAGGATAGAGGATAGGATAGGAAAGGGGATAGGATAGGATAGAGGATAGGATAGGATAGAGGATAGGATAGGATAGAGGATAGGATAGAGGATAGGATAGAGGATAGGATGGGATAGAGGATAGGATAGGATAGAGGATCGAATAGGATAGAGGATAGGTTAGGATAGAGGATAGGATAGGATAGAGGATAGGATAGGATGGGATAGAGGATAGGATAGGATAGAGGATATAATAGGATTGAGGAAAGGATAGGATAGAGGATAGGATAGGATAGAGGATAGGATAGGATAGAGGATAGGATAGGATAGAGTATACGATAGAGGATTGGATATGATAGAGGATAGGATTGAGGATACGATAGAGGATAGGATAGAGGATAGGATAAGATAGAGGATAGGATAGGATAGAGGATAGGATAGGATAGAGGATAGGATAGGATAGAGGATAGGTTAGGATAGAGGATAGGATAGGATAGAGGATAGGATAGGATAGAGGATAGGATAGGATAGAGGATAGGATAGGATAGGATAGAGGATAGGATAGGATAGAGGATAGGATAGGATAGAGGATAGAATAGGATAGAGGATAGGATAGGATAGAGGATAGGATAGAGGATTGGATATGATAGAGGATAGGATTGAGGATACGATAGAGGATAGGATAGAGGATAGGATAAGATAGAGGATAGGATAGGATAGAGGATATGATAGGATAGATGATCGGATAGAGGATAGGATAGGATAGAGGATAGGATTGGAAAGAGGGTAGGATAGGATAGAGGATAGGATAGGATAGAGGATAGGATAGGATAGGATAGAGGATAGGATAGGATAGAGGATAGGATAGGATAGAGGATAGAATAGGATAGAGGATAGGATAGGATAGAGGATAGGATAGGATAGAGGATCGGATAGAAGATAGGATAGGATAGAGGATAGGATAGGATAGAGGATAGAATAGGATAGAGGATAGGATAGGATAGAGGATAGGATAGGATAGAGGATAGTATATGATGGAGGATAGGATTGAGGATACGATAGAGGATAGGATAGAGGATAGGATAGGATAGAGGATAGGATAGAGGATAGGATGGGATAGAGGATAGGATAGGATAGAGGATAGGATAGGATAGAGGATAGGATAGGATAGTGGATAGGATAGGATAGAGGATAGGATAGGATAGAGGATAGGATAGGATAGGATAGAGGATAGGATAGGATAGAGGATATAATAGGATTGAGGAAAGGATAGGATAGAGGATAGGATAGGATAGAGGATAGGATAGGATAGAGTATACGATAGAGGATTGGATATGTTAGAGGATAGGATTGAGGATACGATAGAGGATAGGATAGAGGATAGGATAAGATAGAGGATAGGATAGGATAGAGGATATGATAGGATAGATGATCGGATAGAGGATAGGATAGGATAGAGGATAGGATTGGAAAGAGGGTAGGATAGGATAGAGGATAGGATAGGATAGAGGATAGGATAGGATAGGATAGAGGATAGGATAGGATAGAGGATAGGATAGGATAGAGGATAGAATAGGATAGAGGATAGGATAGGATAGAGGATAGGATAGGATAGAGGATCGGATAGAAGATAGGATAGGATAGAGGATAGGATAGGATAGAGGATAGAATAGGATAGAGGATAGGATAGGATAGAGGATAGGATAGGATAGAGGATAGTATATGATAGAGGATAGGATTGAGGATACGATAGAGGATAGGATAGAGGATAGGATAGGATAGAGGATAGGATTGAGGATAGGATAGAGGATAGGATAGAGGATAGGATAGAGGATAGGATAGGATAGAGGATAGGATAGGATAAAGGATAGGATAGGATAGGATAGAGGATAGGAAAGGATAGAGGATGGGATAGGATAGAGGATAGGATTGGATAGAGGAAAGTATAGGATAGAGGATAGGATAGGAAAGGGGATAGGATAGGATAGAGGATAGGATAGGATAGAGGATAGGATAGAGGATAGGATAGGATAGAGGATATGATAGGATAGAGGATAGGATAGGATAGAGGATATGATAGGATAGAGGATAGGATAGGATAGAGGATAGGATAGGATAGAGGATAGGATAGGATAGAGGATAGGATAGGATACAGGATAGGATAGGATAGAGGATAGGATAGAGGATAGGATAGGATAGAGGATAGGATAGGATAGAGGATAGGATGGGATAGAGGATAGGATAGGATAGAGGATAGAATAGGATAGATGATAGGGTAGGATAGAGGATAGGATATTAAAGGGGATAGGATAGGATAGGATAGAGGATAGGATAGGATAGAGGATAGGATAGGATAGAGGATAGGATAGGATAGAGTATACGATAGAGGGTTGGATATGATAGAGGATAGGATTGAGGATACGATAGAGGATAGGATAGAGGATAGAATAAGATAGAGGATAGGATAGGATAGAGGATATGATAGGATAGATGATCGGATAGAGGATAGGATAGGATAGAGGATAGGATAGGATAGAGGATCGGATAGAAGATAGGATAGGATAGAGGATAGGATAGGATAGAGGATAGGATAGGATAGAGGATAGGATAGGATAGTGGATAGGATAGGATAGAGGATGGGATAGGATAGAGGATAGGATAGGATAGGATAGAGGATAGAATAGGATAGAGGATAGGATAGGATAGTGGATCGGATAGAAGATAGGATAGGATAGAGGATAGGATAGGATAGAGGATAGTATATGATAGAGGATAGGATAGAATAGAGGATAGGATAGGATTGAGGATAGGATAGGATAGAGGATAGGATAGAGGATAGGATAGAGGATAGGATAGAGGATAGGATACGGGATAGGATAGAGGATTGGATAGGATAGAGGATCGGATAGAGGATAGGATAGGATAGAGGAAAGGATATAATAGAGGATAGGATAGGTAATTGGATAGGATAGCGGATAGGATAAGGTAGAGGATAGTATAGGATAGAGGATAGGATAGGATAGAGGATAGGATAGGATAAAGGATAGGATAGGATAGAGGATAGAATAGGATAGAGGATAGGATAGGATAGAGGATAGGATAGGATAGAGGATAGGATAGGATAGAGGATAGGATAGGATAGATTATAGGATAGAGGATAGGATAGGATAGAGGATAGGATAGAGGATAGGATAGGATAGAGGATAGGATAGAGGATAGGATAGAGGATAGGATAGGATAGAGGATAGGATAGGATAGAGGATTGGATAGGTAAATGGATAGGATAGAGTATAGAATAAGGTAGAGGATAGGATAGGATAGAGGATATAATAGGATAGAGGATAGGATAGGATAGAGGATAGGATAGGAAAGGGGATAGGATAGGATAGAGGATAGGATAGGATAGAGGATAGGATAGAGGATAGGATAGGATAGAGGATAGGATAGGATAGAGGATGGGGACCGAGGGGATATGGGCTTAGTAGTGGTGACTCGGATCCACTACTAGGTATGCCACAGTGGTGGCGGTCATATCCCTAAAATCCTCTACGCTCCACCTCCTCGTGGTGGTCCCTGGGAACAGACATAGTTGTGTGTTGCTAACGGAGCGAGGGGTATTCCGCGGAAAGTAGTCCCAATGATGTATGAGGCGATGCCGGGGGGATCTTCGGATCCTGGCAGGGCCTCCCTTGCCGGTAAGGCTCACACGGAGGGATAAAAAACCGCGGAATGGGTCCTGCGATAACGACCGGGGAGGTCGCCGCAGGGCCCTTGCCGTAAACCGGTGGTCATGTTTTACCGGAACGGTGGTCTTGCCTTAATCGGCCGGGCCGCGAGGATGATAACCTCTATAAAAATCCCTAATGCCCTAAGCTTAGGTGCGCGGTGAGAGGGTACGCCCTGGCTACAGGGCGCGGCTGGTGGGGTACATCAGCCACTAGCGCACCATCTCTGGATACCTGGCGAACTCCAGTTGAAATTAGCCTTACCCGGGCAAGGAGGCTCTGCCCGGGCGGACGTGTTTTTTCCTGCCAATCTCGTGGGACCAGATATGGAATCGTATAATAAAAACCTTGATGTTGTGGGGGAGGCTGCCGATACGGCAGCAGCTGCGGCGGGGGAAGAGACGGCAGCGGTCACTGACGGGGAGGGGATGGCAACGATTACTGCCGGGGAGGACGCGGTCGTGGTCATCGCGGACGAGGACTCGGATGGGGATGAAACAATCATCTCCATCTCGAGCTCCGTCGGCTCGATCGTGACGCGCGGGGGCGCGGAGAAGCGGGGCGCGACATCTGGGGTCTCTGACCCCAAGCGTGCCCGGTTAGAGGGGGGGCAGCACACCCGCGGCGGGTCGGTGTCGCGGACGGACCCCGGGGAGGGCTCGTCGGGGACGCCCACCATGGATCTGGCCCTCGGCGGCCGCGCCGAGAGGAGTCAGACGAGGAGGGTGGATGACCTCATCGAGCTGGGTGGGAGGATGCCGACAGCGCAGCTAGTAGGGGAGGTGGAGGAGGCGATGTTGAGGGTGGAGAGAGTCTCCACCGTCTCAAAGGGCCTCAAGGGGGACCTGGCTAAAGACTTGCGGGATTGTTCTGCAGTCGCCAGGGCCCACTGCACCACCTTGATGCAGCGGTGCTTTACCGGGATGGCGTGGCAGGGTAGCCAGGAGGTGGCCCGCCTCCGCGAGCAGAACGCGGCCCTCGCGAAGGAGGCGGGTGACCTCCGGGCTAGGCTCCGGTCAATGGAGGCCGGGCGGCGGGCGAACACCGACAGCGGTCGCCGGGCGGGACATGCGCCAATAGGGGAAGCGCCCCCCGCCTCCTCGACAGCGGGGGTCCGTACGCGGGGGATGGAGGCGATGGGACCGTCGGGGGAGGGAGCGGGAGTTTTGGACTCCGAAGCCCTGCTTCTCCGGGTCGGCGCGCTGATAACGGCCAGGAACCGGGAGCTAGAGGCCCGGATGGAGGAGCGGTTCCGGACGATTCTGGCCGGGTTGGCCCCGGCCCTCCGGGCGGAGGGTAAATCGGCGCGCGAGGCGACGCCGGTGGCTTCTCTGCCGGCGACGTCTGTCACCAAGGGGACTGGACCGGTGGTCGTGTCCAACGTGAGGGTGGTGCCCCCCGTTATCATTCCGCCACCGGTCGTCCCGGCCTCGTGGATGGAGGTGACGAGCAAGGCGGCGAAGAGGGCCAAGAAGAAGATGGCCGCGGAGGAGGCTGCGGCGAGAGCAGCCGCGGCCGAGGCAGCTGCCGCCGCTTCACGGCTGCAGGCTGCGAGGGAGCCGAGGGCGGCGGGCGGCGCACGAGTGCAGGGCGGCGCGAGCGCGGCGAAGCCCGCCGCCGGGAGGGACGGTGGCCTGGGACGCACCCCCAGAACGGCAGCAGTGGCCATCACCATCCCCGAGAGCTGCAAGCTCACTTATTCGGAGGTGATGGCCAGGGCAAAAGAGAGGGTGGACCTCAAGGCTATCGGGATCGAGTCGGGGGTGCTTCCCAGGCGGTCGAAAACCGGCGGGATCCTCCTGGAGGTCAGGGGCACGGGGTGCCAGGAGAAGGCACGGGCCCTCTCCGGGAGGATCGCCGAGGCGCTTGGGGGGACCGGGGTTAAGGTCTCCCAGGCGGTCAAGCGCGGCGAGGTGCGCGTGGCGGGCCTGGACGACTCGGTGTCGCCCGGGGACGTAGCGGCGGCGCTGGCGGCGGCGGGGGAGTGTTCCGCGGCGGAGTTCCGGGTCGGCGAGATCCGCAGACCCGCCTCGGAGCAGGCGCTGGGCTCCTGTTGGGCCCAGGGCCCCCTCGCGGCCGTCAAGAAAGTGTTGGCGGGAGGCCGGCTGCTGGTCGGCTGGTCCTCGGCCCGCGTCGAGGCGCTGAGGGAGCGGCCCCTCCAATGCTTCCGTTGTTTGGAGACGGGGCACACGCGGGCGACATGCGAGAGCGCGGTCGACAGAGGCGCGATGTGCTACCGCTGCGGGGCGGCGGAGCACCGGGCTTCGGCCTGTAGGGCCGCCCCCAGGTGTCCGCTCTGCGCGGACCTGGGGAGACCATCGGGCCATAGATTCGGGGCCAAAGCGTGTGCCCCGGCTCCCAAGAGGGGCCGCGCGGCGACGAAAGAGAAGGGCGCGTCTGGGGCTGCATCCGCGCAGCGGCCGCAGACGGCGCCGGGGGCCCGGACCTCCCAGGGAGGGGACTCTGCAGAGCCCATGTTAGAGTAGGTACTTTTAATCCTACTCCGGTTCTGCAGGCGAACCTCAACCACTCGCGCGCGGCACAGGACCTGTTTGTCCAAGCCGTGCGCGAGTGGGGGGCTGGGCTGGCAGTTGCGGCGGAGCCGTACGCAATCCCCGAACACCCCTTCTGGGTGGGGGACGAGATCGGCTCCGTAGTAATAGTGGCGGGAAGCCGCCCCGGGTCCCCGTCGGTCTCCCTTCTGGAGCGGGGCGAGGGATTCGTGGCGGTGCAATGGGGGGACATCGCGGTTGTCGGGATCTACATCTCGCCGAGCTGTGGCCTCGATCAATTTCGGGGGTTCCTGGGCGGGCTGAACAGCTGCATCGCGCGGTGCAGCGCCCGCCCGGTTCTCGTTTTGGGAGACTTCAATGCCCACGCGGTATCGTGGGGGAGTCCCAGGACGACCACTAGGGGTAGCGAGGTGTTAACCTGGGCGGCCGGCCTGGATCTCCGGTTGATTAACCGGGGATCCACGCCGACGTGCGTGCGTCCGCAGGGGGTCTCGATTGTCGACCTGACATGGGGGACTCCCTCGGCCGTGCGCCGGGTGTCGGGATGGAGGGTGGCCGAGGAGATAGAGATTGCGTCAGACCATACGCCCATCGTCATGGACGTGTGGCCCACCCTCCACGCGCGGGATTCCCGGCCGGGCCGGGGGGACCGACGGCCGCGATGGGCCTTGAAGCGGCTGGACGCGGACGCGTTCGGGGCCGCGGTAGCCGCGGCGACATGGACGGGGCCGGCCCTGTCCGAGCTGGCGCCTGCGCAAGGGGCGAGGCGGCTGCGGGAGGTAATGACGGCGGTGTGCGACACCGCCATGCCCCGCAGCCGGTTCGCCCCCAGGAGGGCGGCGTACTGGTGGTCCGCCGGCATTGCGGAGCTCCGGCGTGCCTGCAATGCCGCGCGGCGTCGGTACGGCCGAGCGCGTAGGAGGCGCGACGACGAGGAGGTGACGGCGAGGCTCGGCGGGGAGTACCGAGCCGCGCTCGGGGTTCTCCGCAGGGCTATCGCGCGGGCCAAGGCCGACGCGTGGTCGGAGCTCGTCGGCACGGTGGACTCCGATCCATGGGGGCGCCCGTACAAGCTTGTCATGAACAAGCTGCGCGCGTGGGCGCCTCCGGTGACGGAGTCGATGGACCCCCACCTGCTCGAGGGAGTGGTGGCGTCCCTCTTCCCGCGAGAGGGGGGACAACTGCGCCGCTCCCATTGGGAACAGGAGCCTCTCTCCTGGTCCGCAGAGTGGGAGGTGTCGGCCGGCGAGCTGGGTGAGGCGATGGCCAGGGCGCGGCGGGTGGGCCGCAAGGCCCCGGGCCCGGACGGGGTGCCGGGCCGCGCGTTGGTCTGGGCCCTGGAGGGGGGACTCGCCGCCGAACTCCGGCAGCTGTATAACGGCTGTCTGAGGGAGGGGGTGTTCCCCACGGAGTGGAAGTCGGGCAGGTTGGTCCTCCTTCCGAAGGGGGGCAAGTCCCGGGACTCGCCCTCAGGGTACCGGCCAATTTGTCTGCTGGACGAGGCGGGGAAGTTGTTCGAGCGCGTACTCGTTGGACGCCTCGTCAGGCACCTGTCGGCGGGAGGGGTCCCCGATCTGAGCGGGGTTCAATTCGGCTTCCGGGAGGGTCTCTCCACCGTCGACGCTATTCGGCGGGTGAGGGCTCTCTCGGAGGCCTGTACGAGGGGGGGCGGAGTTGCGTTGGCGATATCCTTGGATATCGCTAACGCGTTCAACACCGTCCCCTGGGATCGGATAATGGAGGCCCTGGTCTTCCACCGGGTGCCTCTGTATCTCAGAAGGGTGATCGGGAGCTATCTCTCCGACAGGGGTATAGAGTATCCCGGCCGGTACGGGATGGTGCGCAGGGGCGTCGTGCGCGGGGTTCCGCAGGGCTCGGTGTTGGGCCCGTTGCTGTGGAATCTTGCGTACGATCGCGTCCTGCGGGAGGAGATGCCTCCCGGGGTCAGCCTGACGTGTTACGCCGACGACACGCTGGTATTGGCCACCGGGAGGTATGCGAAGGAGGCCATCTGCCTGGCGGAGCGCGGCGCGTGGCGCGCGGTGCGCGCGATCCGGTCGCTGGGCCTAGAGGTGTCCGTCGAGAAAACCAGGGCCATGTGGTTTCTCCGCTCGGCCCGGTTGGCGGCGCCTCCCCAGTGCTGGATCTGCGTGGGGGAGGGGATGGTCAAGGTCGGGTCCCAGATGCGGTACCTGGGACTCGAGCTTGACGGCCGGTGGCGTTTTGACCGCCACCTTGAGTCGCTGGCGCCCCGGGCGGAGAGGGCGACCGCTGCGCTCGGTCGCCTTCTCCCGAATCTCGGGGGACCCTGTGGACGGGTGCGTCGTCTGTTCGCGGTGGTGGTGCGAGTTTTGGTCCTGTACGGAGCCCCTGTGTGGGCGCGCGATGTCTTGGCTAGGGGGCGCAGTGGCGGCACACGGTCGCTGCTGCGTCGCATCGAGCGCAGGCTGGCCATAGGCATCGTGCGGGGGTACCGCACCATTTCATACGCGACGGCGATGGTGATGTCGGGGCTGATCCCCCTCGAGCTGGAGGCCCGCGTGTTGCGGATGTGCATACGCACTCCAGGGAACTCCGGCTCCGGGGGGTGGCCCCGGATCAGGCGCGGCTCATGGTGGATGAGCTCAGGCGACATGCTCGGCGGCACGCAGCCCGGGAGTGGCGCGATAGCCTTCCCGGGACGAGGGAGGGCGAGAGGCGGGCCGTTCGGGCCATCCTCCCGGTGTTCGATCAATGGAACAGGGGATGGATGGGGCATAGGGTCTCCTACCGTGTGACGCAGGTGATGAGCGGGCACGGGTGCTTCGGCGACTACCTGTGTCGCATCGGGAGGGAGACCGAGGAGGCGTGTCACCACTGCGGCGAGCCGCGGGACACGGCGCAACACACTCTGGAGGAGTGTCCGGCATGGGGGGGAGAGCGCCGTGCCCTGCGGCGCGCGGTGGGCCACGACCTCTCGCTCCCGGCTGTCGTCGCTGCGGCAGCCGGTGGCGAGGAGGCGTGGAGGGGGTTCGCTTCCTTCTGCGAGCGGGTTATGCTGCGGAAGGAGGCTGCGGAACGGGATCGGGAGCGTAATCACGATCCCGGCCGAAGGGGGGGGAGGCGGCGCAGGGTACGCCCCGGGGGCGTACCCCCGTTGCGACGCCTCTGACGCGAGCGGGGACGCCCTTGATGATCTCGAGGCGGGGGATCGGATATCCCCTTACACTCGGTCACCAACGGCGTCCCCGGAGGCCGCCGGGCATCTCGAGCGGGGGCTCGGATGCTCATCGGGCGGCCTAACAGGGGGGAAGGCGCCACGTCGTCCGTTGCGTGGTGCCTTCGGATAGAGTAGGTACGGGAGGGGGCCGCGTCCCCCCCTGGGTGGTATGCTAAGGCGGGGGCACACCGGATTGACATGCGCGCGCAGAGCACGGGTGCCCCCAGGAGTCTAGGGACGGACGGGGAGGAGTTAGTGGGTATACTCGGCGTTGCACCAACCAGCCGAGGAGTCCCACATAACCCGGACCACCCCCCCCCCCCCGGGGGGGTTCGGGTATCCGTAACGAGATTACCTCCTCGGAAAAAAAAAAAAAAAAAAAAATAGGATAGGATAGAGGATAGGATAGGATAGAGGATAGGATAGGACAGAGGATAGGATAGGATAGAGGATAGGATAGGATAGAGGATAGGATAGGATACAGGATAGGATAGGATAGATGATAGGATAGAGGATAGGATAGGATAGAGGATAGGATAGGATAGAGGATAGGATGGGATAGAGGATAGGATAGGATAGAGGATAGAATAGGATAAAGGATAGGGTAGGATAGAGGATAGGATAGGAAAGGGGATAGGATAGGATAGAGGATAGGATACGATAGAGGATAGGATAGGATAGAGGATAGGATAGAGGATAGGATAGGATAGAGGATAGGATAGGATAGAGGATAGGATAGGATACAGGATAGGATAGGATAGAGGATAGGATAGAGGATAGGATAGGATAGAGGATAGGATAGGATAGAGGATAGGATAGAGGATAGGATGGGATAGAGGATAGGATAGGATAGAGGATAGAATAGGATAGAGGATAGGTTAGGATAGAGGATAGGATAGGATAGAGGATAGGATAGGATAGAGGATAGGATAGGATGGGATAGAGGATAGGATAGGATAGAGGATATAATAGGATTGAGGAAAGGATAGGATAGAGGATAGGATAGGATAGAGGATAGGATAGGATAGAGTATACGATAGAGGATTGGATATGATAGAGGATAGGATTGAGGATACGATAGAGGATAGGATAGAGGATAGGATAAGATAGAGGATAGGATAGGATAGAGGATATGATAGGATAGATGATCGGATAGAGGATAGGATAGGATAGAGGATAGGATTGGAAAGAGGGTAGGATAGGATAGAGGATAGGATAGGATAGAGGATAGGATAGGATAGGATAGAGGATAGGATAGGATAGAGGATAGGATAGGATAGAGGATAGAATAGGATAGAAGATAGGGTAGGATAGAGGATAGGATAGGAAAGGGGATAGGATAGGATAGAGGATAGGATAGGATAGAGGATAGGATAGGATAGAGGATAGGATAGAGGATAGGATAGGATAGAGGATAGGATAGGATAGAGGATAGGATAGGATACAGGATAGGATAGGATAGAGGATAGGATAGAGGATAGGATAGAGGATAGGATAGGATAGAGGATAGGATAGAGGATAGGATGGGATAGAGGATAGGATAGGATAGAGGATAGAATAGGATAGAGGATAGGTTAGGATAGAGGATAGGATAGGATAGAGGATAGGATAGGATAGAGGATAGGATAGGATAGAGGATAGGATAGGATAGAGGATAGGATAGGATAGGGGATAGGATAGGATAGAGGAGAGGATAGGATAGAGGATAGGATAGGATAGAGGATAGGATAGGATAGAGGATAGGATAGGATACAGGATAGGATAGGATAGAGGATAGGATAGAGGATAGGATAGAGGATAGGATAGGATAGAGGATAGGATAGGATAGAGGATAGGATGGGATAGAGGATAGGATAGGATACAGGATAGGATAGGATACAGGATAGGATAGGATAGAGGATAGGATAGAGGATAGGATAGAGGATAGGATGGGATAGAGGATAGGATAGGATAGAGGATAGAATAGGATAGAGGATAGGTTAGGATAGAGGATAGGATAGGATAGAGGATAGGATAGGATAGAGGATAGGATAGGATGGGATAGAGGATAGGATAGGATAGAGGATATAATAGGATTGAGGAAAGGATAGGATAGAGGATAGGATAGGATAGAGGATAGGATAGGATGGGATAGAGGATAGGATAGGATAGAGGATATAATAGGATTGAGGAAAGGATAGGATAGAGGATAGGATAGGATAGAGGATAGGATAGGATTCGAGGATCGGATAGAAGATAGGATAGGATAGAGGATAGGATAGGATAGAGGATAGAATAGGATAGAGGATAGGATAGGATAGAGGATAGGATAGGATAGAGGATAGTATATGATAGAGGAAAGGATTGAGGATACGATAGAGGATAGGATAGAGGATAGGATAGGATAGAGGATAGGATTGAGGATAGGATAGAGGATAGGATAGAGGATAGGATAGAGGATAGGATAGGATAGAGGATAGGATAGGATAAAGGATAGGATAGGATAGAGGATATGATAGGATAGATGATCGGATAGAGGATAGGATTGGAAAGAGGGTAGGATAGGATAGAGGATAGGATAGGATAGAGGATAGGATAGGATACAGGATAGGATAGAATAGAGGATAGGATAGAGGATAGGATAGGATAGAGGATAGGATAGAGGATAGGATGGGATAGAGGATAGGATAGGATAGAGGATAGAATAGGATAGAGGACAGGTTAGGATAGAGGATAGGATAGGATAGAGGATAGGATAGGATAGAGGATAGGATAGGATGGGATAGAGGATAGGATAGGATAGAGGATATAATAGGATTGAGGAAAGGATAGGATAGAGGATAGGATAGGATAGAGGATAGGATAGGATAGAGTATACGATAGAGGATTGGATATGATAGAGGAAAGGATTGAGGATACGATAGAGGATAGGATAGAGGATAGGATAAGATAGAGGATAGGATAGGATAGAGGATATGATAGGATAGATGATCGGATAGAGGATAGGATAGGATAGAGGATAGGATTGGAAAGAGGGTAGGATAGGATAGAGGATAGGATAGGATAGAGGATAGGATAGGATAGAGGATAGGATAGGATAGGATAGAGGATAGGATAGGATAGAGGATAGGATAGGATAGAGGATAGAATAGGATAGAGGATAGGATAGGATAGAGGATAGGATACGATAGAGGATAGGATAGGATAGAGGATAGGATAGAGGATAGGATAGGATAGAGGATAGGATAGGATAGAGGATAGGATAGGATACAGGATAGGATAGGATAGAGGATAGGATAGAGGATAGGATAGGATAGAGGATAGGATAGAGGATAGGATGGGATAGAGGATAGGATAGGATAGAGGATAGAATAGGATAGAGGATAGGATAGGATGGGATAGAGGATAGGATAGGATAGAGGATATAATAGGATTGAGGAAAGGATAGGATAGAGGATAGGATAGGATAGAGGATAGGATAGGATAGAGTATACGATAGAGGATTGGATATGATAGAGGATAGGATTGAGGATACGATAGAGGATAGGATAGAGGATAGGATAAGATAGAGGATAGGATAGGATAGAGGATATGATAGGATAGATGATCGGATAGAGGATAGGATAGGATAGAGGATAGGATTGGAAAGAGGGTAGGATAGGATAGAGGATAGGATAGGATAGAGGATAGGATAGGATAGGATAGAGGATAGGATAGGATAGAGGATAGGATAGGATAGAGGATAGAATAGGATAGAGGATAGGGTAGGATAGAGGATAGGATAGGAAAGGGGATAGGATAGGATAGAGGATAGGATAGGATAGAGGATAGGATAGGATAGAGGATAGGATAGAGGATAGGATAGGATAGAGGATAGGATAGGATAGAGGATAGGATAGGATAGAGGATAGGATAGGATAGAGGATAGGATATGATAGAGGATAGGATAGGATAGAGGATAGGATAGAGGATAGGATAGGATAGAGGATAGGATAGAGGATAGGATGGGATAGAGGATAGGATAGGATAGAGGATAGAATAGGATAGAGGATAGGTTAGGATAGAGGATAGGATAGGATAGAGGATAGGATAGGATAGAGGATAGGATAGGATAGAGGACAGGATAGGATAGAGGATAGGATAGGATAGAGGATAGGATAGGATAGAGGAGAGGATAGGATAGAGGATAGGATAGGATAGAGGATAGGATAGGATAGAGGATAGGATAGGATACAGGATAGGATAGGATAGAGGATAGGATAGAGGATAGGATAGAGGATAGGATAGGATAGAGGATAGGATAGGATAGAGGATAGGATGGGATAGAGGATAGGATAGGATACAGGATAGGATAGGATACAGGATAGGATAGGATAGAGGATAGGATAGAGGATAGGATAGAGGATAGGATGGGATAGAGGATAGGATAGGATAGAGGATAGAATAGGATAGAGGATAGGTTAGGATAGAGGATAGGATAGGATAGAGGATAGGATAGGATAGAGGATAGGATAGGATGGGATAGAGGATAGGATAGGATAGAGGATATAATAGGATTGAGGAAAGGATAGGATAGAGGATAGGATAGGATAGAGGATAGGATAGGATAGAGGATCGGATAGAAGATAGGATAGGATAGAGGATAGGATAGGATAGAGGATAGAATAGGATAGAGGATAGGATAGGATAGAGGATAGGATAGGATAGAGGATAGTATATGATAGAGGAAAGGATTGAGGATACGATAGAGGATAGGATAGAGGATAGGATAGGATAGAGGATAGGATTGAGGATAGGATAGAGGATAGGATAGAGGATAGGATAGAGGATAGGATAGGATAGAGGATAGGATAGGATAAAGGATAGGATAGGATAGAGGATATGATAGGATAGATGATCGGATAGAGGATAGGATTGGAAAGAGGGCAGGATAGGATAGAGGATAGGATAGGATAGAGGATAGGATAGGATACAGGATAGGATAGGATAGAGGATAGGATAGAGGATAGGATAGGATAGAGGATAGGATAGAGGATAGGATGGGATAGAGGATAGGATAGGATAGAGGATAGAATAGGATAGAGGATAGGTTAGGATAGAGGATAGGATAGGATAGAGGATAGGATAGGATAGAGGATAGGATAGGATGGGATAGAGGATAGGATAGGATAGAGGATATAATAGGATTGAGGAAAGGATAGGATAGAGGATAGGATAGGATAGAGGATAGGATAGGATAGAGTATACGATAGAGGATTGGATAGGATAGAGGATAGGATAGGATAGAGGATAGGATAGGATAGAGGATAGGATAGGATAGAGGATAGGATGGGATAGAGGATAGGATAGGATAGAGGATAGAATAGGATAGAGGATAGGGTAGGATAGAGGATAGGATAGGATAGAGGATAGGATGGGATAGAGGATAGGATAGGATAGAGGATATAATAGGATTGAGGAAAGGATAGGATAGAGGATAGGATAGGATAGAGGATAGGATAGGATAGAGTATACGATAGAGGATAGGATAGAGGATAGGATAAGATAGAGGATAGGATAGGATAGAGGATATGATAGGATAGAGGATATGATAGGATAGATGATCGGATAGAGTATAGAATAAGGTAGAGGATAGGATAGGATAGAGGATATAATAGGATAGAGGATAGGATAGGATAGAGGATAGGATAGGAAAGGGGATAGGATAGGATAGAGGATAGGATAGGATAGAGGATAGCATAGAGGATAGGATAGGATAGAGGATAGGATAGGATAGAGGATAGGATATGATAGAGGATAGGATAGGATAGAGGATAGGATAGAGGATAGGATAGGATAGAGGATAGGATAGGATAGAGGATAGGATAGGATAGTGGATAGGAGAGGATAGAGGATAGGATAGAGGATAGGATAGGATAGAGTATAGGATAGGATAGAGGATAGGGTAGGATACATGATAGGATAGGATAGAGGATAGGATAGAGGATAGGATAGGATAGAGGATAGGATAGGATAGAGGATAGGATGGGATAGAGGATAGGATAGGATAGAGGATAGAATAGGATAGAGGATAGGGTAGGATAGAGGATAGGATAGGATAGAGGATAGGATAGGATAGAGGATAGGATAGGATGGGATAGAGGATAGGATAGGATAGAGGATATAATAGGATTGAGGAAAGGATAGGATAGAGGATAGGATAGGATAGAGGATAGGATAGAGTATACGATAGAGGATTGGATATGATAGAGGATAGGATTGAGGATACGATAGAGGATAGGATAGAGGATAGGATAAGATAGAGGATAGGATAGGATAGAGGATATGATAGGATAGATGATCGGATAGAGGATAGGATAGGATAGAGGATAGGAGTGGAAAGAGGGTAGGATAGGATAGAGGATAGGATAGGATAGAGGATAGGATAGGATAGAGGATAGGAAAGGATACAGGATAGGGTAGGGGATTGGATAGGGAATAGGACAGGATACGATAGAGGATAGCATAGGATAGAGGATAGGATAGGATAGAGAATAGGATAGGAAAGAGGATAGGATAGTATAGAGGATAGGATAGGACTGACGATGGGATAGGATTGAGGATAGGATAGGATAGAGGATAGGATAGAGGATTGGATAGGATAGAGGACAGGATACGATAGAAGATAGGATAGGATAGAGGATAGGATAGGATAGAGGATAGGATAGGATAGAGGATAGGATAGGATAGAGGATAGGATAGGATAGAGGATAGGATAGCATAGAGGATAGGATAGGATAGAGGATAGGATATTACAGAGGATAGGATAGAGTATAGGATAGAGGATAGGATAGGACAGAGGATAGGATAGAGTATAGGATAGAGGATGCAGGATAGGATAGGATAGAGGGTAGGATAGTATAGGATATAGGATAGGATACAGAATAGGAAAGGATATAGGATAGAGAATAGGATATGATATAGGATAGAGAATAGGATAGGATATGAGATATTATAGGATAGAGGATAGGATAGGATATTGAATACGATAGGATTGAGGATAGGATAGGATGGAGGATAGGATAGGACAGAGGATAGGATGGGGGATAGGATAGGATAGAGGATAGGATAGGATAGAGGATAGGAGAGGGTTGAGGATAGGATAGAGGATAGGGTAGGATAGAGGATATGATAGGATAGAGGATAGGATAGGATAGAGGATAGGATATCATACAGTATAGGATAGAGGATGGAGGATAGGATAGGATAGAGGATAAGATAGGATAGAGTGTAGGATAGGAAAGAGGATAGGATAGTATAGAGGATAGGATAGGACTGAGGATGGGATAGGATTGAGGATAGGATAGGATAGAGGATAGGATAGAGGATTGGATAGGATAGAGGACAGGATACGATAGAGGATAGGATAGGATAGAAGATAGGATAGGATAGAGGATAGGATAGGATAGAGGATAGGATAGGATAGGATAGAGGATAGGATAGGATAGAGGATAGGATAGGAGAGAGGATAGGATAGGATAGAGCTTAGGATAGGATAGAGGATAGGATAGAGGATTGGATAGGATATAGGACAGGGTACGATAGATGATAGGATAGGATAGAGGATAGGATAGAGGATAGGATAGGATAGAGGATAGGAAAGGATACAGAATAGGGTAGGGGATTGGATAGGATAGAGGACAGGATACGATAGAGGATAGGATAGGATAGAGGATAGGGTAGGATAGAGAATAGGATAGGAAAGAGGATAGGATAGGATAGAGGATAGGATATTATTGCGGATGGGATAGGATTGAGGATAGGATAGGATAGAGGATAGGATAGAGGATTGGATAGGATAGAGGACAGGATACGATAGAGGATACGATAGGATAGAGGATAGGGTAGGATAGAGAATAGGATAGGAAAGAGGATAGGATAGGATAGAGGATAGGATATTATTGCGGATGGGATAGGATTGAGGATAGGATAGGATAGAGGATAGGATAGAGGATTGGATAGGATAGAGGACAGGATACGATAGAGGATACGATAGGATAGAGGATAGGATAGGATAGAGGATAGGATAGGATAGAGGATAGGATGGGGGATAGGATAGGATAGAGGATAGGATAGGATAGAGGATAGGAGAGGATTGAGGATAGGATAGAGGATAGGATAGGATAGAGGATAGGGTAGGATAGAGGATATGATAGGATAGAGGATAGGATAGGATAGAGGATAGGATATCATACAGTATAGGATAGAGGATGGAGGATAGGATAGGATAGAGGATAAGATAGGATAGAGTGTAGGATAGGAAAGAGGATAGGATAGTATAGAGGATAGGATAGGACTGAGGATGGGATAGGATTGAGGATAGGATAGGATAGAGGATAGGATAGGATATTGAATACGATAGGATTGAGGATAGGATAGGATGGAGGATAGGATAGGATAGAGGATAGCATGGGGGATAGGATAGGATAGAGGATAGGATAGGATAGAGGATAGGAGAGGATTGAGGATAGGATAGAGGATAGGATAGGATAGAGGATAGGATAGGATAGAGGATAGGAAAGGATACAGGATAGGATAGGGGATTGGATAGGGTATAGGACAGGATACGATAGAGGATAGGATAGGATAGAGGATAGGATAGGATAGAGAATAGGATAGGAAAGAGGATAGGATAGTATAGAGGATAGGATAGGACTGACGATGGGATAGGATTGAGGATAGGATAGGATAGAGGATAGCATAGAGGATTGGATAGGATAGAGGACAGGATACGATAGAGGATAGGATAGGATAGAGGATAGGATAGGATAGAGGATAGGACAGGATAGAGGATAGGATAGGATAGAGGATAGGATAGGATAGAGGATAGGATAGGATTGAGGATAGGATAGCATAGAGGATAGGATAGCATAGAGGATAGGATAGGATAGACAATAGGATATTACAGAGGATAGGATAGAGTATAGGATAGAGGATAGGATAGGACAGAGGATAGGATAGAGTATAGGATAGAGGATGCAGGATAGGATAGGATAGAGGGTAGGATAGTATAGGATATAGGATAGGATACAGAATAGGAAAGGATATAGGATAGAGAATAGGATATGATATAGGATAGAGAATAGGATAGGATATGGGATATTATAGGATAGAGGATAGGATAGGATATTGAATACGATAGGATTGAGGATAGGATAGGATGGAGGATAGGATAGGATAGAGGATAGGATAGGATAGAGGATAGGATACGATAGAGGATAGGATAGGATAGAGGATAGGATAGAGGATAGGATAGGATAGAGGATAGGATAGGATAGAGGATAGGATAGGATACAGGATAGGATAGGATAGAGGATAGGATAGAGGATAGGATAGGATAGAGGATAGGATAGGATAGAGGATAGGATAGAGGATAGGATGGGATAGAGGATAGGATAGGATAGAGGATAGAATAGGATAGAGGATAGGTTAGGATAGAGGATAGGATAGGATAGAGGATAGGATAGGATAGAGGATAGGATAGGATGGGATAGAGGATAGGATAGGATAGAGGATATAATAGGATTGAGGAAAGGATAGGATAGAGGATAGGATAGGATAGAGGATAGGATAGGATAGAGTATACGATAGAGGATTGGATATGATAGAGGATAGGATTGAGGATACGATAGAGGATAGGATAGAGGATAGGATAAGATAGAGGATAGGATAGGATAGAGGATATGATAGGATAGATGATCGGATAGAGGATAGGATAGGATAGAGGATAGGATTGGAAAGAGGGTAGGATAGGATAGAGGATAGGATAGGATAGAGGATAGGATAGGATAGGATAGAGGATAGGATAGGATAGAGGATAGGATAGGATAGAGGATAGAATAGGATAGAAGATAGGGTAGGATAGAGGATAGGATAGGAAAGGGGATAGGATAGGATAGAGGATAGGATAGGATAGAGGATAGGATAGGATAGAGGATAGGATAGAGGATAGGATAGGATAGAGGATAGGATAGGATAGAGGATAGGATAGGATACAGGATAGGATAGGATAGAGGATAGGATAGAGGATAGGATAGAGGATAGGATAGGATAGAGGATAGGATAGAGGATAGGATGGGATAGAGGATAGGATAGGATAGAGGATAGAATAGGATAGAGGATAGGATAGGATGGGATAGAGGATAGGATAGGATAGAGGATATAATAGGATTGAGGAAAGGATAGGATAGAGGATAGGATAGGATAGAGGATAGGATAGGATGGGATAGAGGATAGGATAGGATAGAGGATATAATAGGATTGAGGAAAGGATAGGATAGAGGATAGGATAGGATAGAGGATAGGATAGGATTCGAGGATCGGATAGAAGATAGGATAGGATAGAGGATAGGATAGGATAGAGGATAGAATAGGATAGAGGATAGGATAGGATAGAGGATAGGATAGGATAGAGGATAGTATATGATAGAGGAAAGGATTGAGGATACGATAGAGGATAGGATAGAGGATAGGATAGGATAGAGGATAGGATTGAGGATAGGATAGAGGATAGGATAGAGGATAGGATAGAGGATAGGATAGGATAGAGGATAGGATAGGATAAAGGATAGGATAGGATAGAGGATATGATAGGATAGATGATCGGATAGAGGATAGGATTGGAAAGAGGGTAGGATAGGATAGAGGATAGGATAGGATAGAGGATAGGATAGGATACAGGATAGGATAGAATAGAGGATAGGATAGAGGATAGGATAGGATAGAGGATAGGATAGAGGATAGGATGGGATAGAGGATAGGATAGGATAGAGGATAGAATAGGATAGAGGACAGGTTAGGATAGAGGATAGGATAGGATAGAGGATAGGATAGGATAGAGGATAGGATAGGATGGGATAGAGGATAGGATAGGATAGAGGATATAATAGGATTGAGGAAAGGATAGGATAGAGGATAGGATAGGATAGAGGATAGGATAGGATAGAGTATACGATAGAGGATTGGATATGATAGAGGAAAGGATTGAGGATACGATAGAGGATAGGATAGAGGATAGGATAAGATAGAGGATAGGATAGGATAGAGGATATGATAGGATAGATGATCGGATAGAGGATAGGATAGGATAGAGGATAGGATTGGAAAGAGGGTAGGATAGGATAGAGGATAGGATAGGATAGAGGATAGGATAGGATAGAGGATAGGATAGGATAGGATAGAGGATAGGATAGGATAGAGGATAGGATAGGATAGAGGATAGAATAGGATAGAGGATAGGATAGGATAGAGGATAGGATACGATAGAGGATAGGATAGGATAGAGGATAGGATAGAGGATAGGATAGGATAGAGGATAGGATAGGATAGAGGATAGGATAGGATACAGGATAGGATAGGATAGAGGATAGGATAGAGGATAGGATAGGATAGAGGATAGGATAGAGGATAGGATGGGATAGAGGATAGGATAGGATAGAGGATAGAATAGGATAGAGGATAGGATAGGATGGGATAGAGGATAGGATAGGATAGAGGATATAATAGGATTGAGGAAAGGATAGGATAGAGGATAGGATAGGATAGAGGATAGGATAGGATAGAGTATACGATAGAGGATTGGATATGATAGAGGATAGGATTGAGGATACGATAGAGGATAGGATAGAGGATAGGATAAGATAGAGGATAGGATAGGATAGAGGATATGATAGGATAGATGATCGGATAGAGGATAGGATAGGATAGAGGATAGGATTGGAAAGAGGGTAGGATAGGATAGAGGATAGGATAGGATAGAGGATAGGATAGGATAGGATAGAGGATAGGATAGGATAGAGGATAGGATAGGATAGAGGATAGAATAGGATAGAGGATAGGGTAGGATAGAGGATAGGATAGGAAAGGGGATAGGATAGGATAGAGGATAGGATAGGATAGAGGATAGGATAGGATAGAGGATAGGATAGAGGATAGGATAGGATAGAGGATAGGATAGGATAGAGGATAGGATAGGATAGAGGATAGGATAGGATAGAGGATAGGATATGATAGAGGATAGGATAGGATAGAGGATAGGATAGAGGATAGGATAGGATAGAGGATAGGATAGAGGATAGGATGGGATAGAGGATAGGATAGGATAGAGGATAGAATAGGATAGAGGATAGGTTAGGATAGAGGATAGGATAGGATAGAGGATAGGATAGGATAGAGGATAGGATAGGATAGAGGACAGGATAGGATAGAGGATAGGATAGGATAGAGGATAGGATAGGATAGAGGAGAGGATAGGATAGAGGATAGGATAGGATAGAGGATAGGATAGGATAGAGGATAGGATAGGATACAGGATAGGATAGGATAGAGGATAGGATAGAGGATAGGATAGAGGATAGGATAGGATAGAGGATAGGATAGGATAGAGGATAGGATGGGATAGAGGATAGGATAGGATACAGGATAGGATAGGATACAGGATAGGATAGGATAGAGGATAGGATAGAGGATAGGATAGAGGATAGGATGGGATAGAGGATAGGATAGGATAGAGGATAGAATAGGATAGAGGATAGGTTAGGATAGAGGATAGGATAGGATAGAGGATAGGATAGGATAGAGGATAGGATAGGATGGGATAGAGGATAGGATAGGATAGAGGATATAATAGGATTGAGGAAAGGATAGGATAGAGGATAGGATAGGATAGAGGATAGGATAGGATAGAGGATCGGATAGAAGATAGGATAGGATAGAGGATAGGATAGGATAGAGGATAGAATAGGATAGAGGATAGGATAGGATAGAGGATAGGATAGGATAGAGGATAGTATATGATAGAGGAAAGGATTGAGGATACGATAGAGGATAGGATAGAGGATAGGATAGGATAGAGGATAGGATTGAGGATAGGATAGAGGATAGGATAGAGGATAGGATAGAGGATAGGATAGGATAGAGGATAGGATAGGATAAAGGATAGGATAGGATAGAGGATATGATAGGATAGATGATCGGATAGAGGATAGGATTGGAAAGAGGGCAGGATAGGATAGAGGATAGGATAGGATAGAGGATAGGATAGGATAAAGGATAGGATAGGATAGAGGATAGGATAGAGGATAGGATAGGATAGAGGATAGGATAGAGGATAGGATGGGATAGAGGATAGGATAGGATAGAGGATAGAATAGGATAGAGGATAGGTTAGGATAGAGGATAGGATAGGATAGAGGATAGGATAGGATAGAGGATAGGATAGGATGGGATAGAGGATAGGATAGGATAGAGGATATAATAGGATTGAGGAAAGGATAGGATAGAGGATAGGATAGGATAGAGGATAGGATAGGATAGAGTATACGATAGAGGATTGGATATGATAGAGGATAGGATGGGATAGAGGATAGGATAGGATAGAGGATAGAATAGGATAGAGGATAGGGTAGGATAGAGGATAGGATAGGAAAGGGGATAGGATACGATAGAGGATAGGATAAGATAGAGGATAGAATAGGATAGAGGATAGGATAGGATAGAGGATAGGATAGGATAGAGGATCGGATAGAAGATAGGATAGGATAGAGGATAGGATAGGATAGAGGATAGTATATGATAGAGGATAGGATAGAATAGAGGATAGGATAGGATTTAGGATAGGATAGGATAGAGGATAGGATTGAGGATAGGATAGAGGATAGGATAGAGGATAGGATAGGATAGAGGATCGGATAGAGGATAGGATAGGATAGAGGAAAGGATATAATAGAGGATAGGATAGGTAATTGGATAGGATAGAGGATAGGATAAGGTAGAGGATAGTATAGGATAGAGGATAGGATAGGATAAAGGATATAATAGGATAGAGGATAGGATAGGATAGAGGATAGGATAGGATAGAGGATAGGATAGGATAGAGGATAGGATAGGATAGAGGATAGGATAGGATAGGATAGAGGATAGGATAGGATAGAGGATAGGATGGGATAGAGGATAGGATAGGATAGAGGATAGAATAGGATAGAGGATAGGGTAGGATAGAGGATAGGATAGGATAGAGGATAGGATAGGATGGGATAGAGGATAGGATAGGATAGAGGATATAATAGGATTGAGGAAAGGATAGGATAGAGGATAGGATAGGATAGAGGATAGGATAGGATAGAGTATACGATAGAGGATAGGATAGAGGATAGGATAAGATAGAGGATAGGATAGGATAGAGGATATGATAGGACAGAGGATATGATAGGATAGATGATCGGATAGAGTATAGAATAAGGTAGAGGATAGGATAGGATAGAGGATATAATAGGATAGAGGATAGGATAGGATAGAGGATAGGATAGGAAAGGGGATAGGATAGGATAGAGGATAGGATAGGATAGAGGATAGCATAGAGGATAGGATAGGATAGAGGATAGGATAGGATAGAGGATAGGATATGATAGAGGATAGGATAGGATAGAGGATAGGATAGAGGATAGGATAGGATAGAGGATAGGATAGGATAGAGGATAGGATAGGATAGTGGATAGGATAGGATAGAGGATAGGATAGAGGATAGGATAGAGGATAGGATAGGATAGAGTATAGGATAGGATAGAGGATAGGGTAGGATACATGATAGGATAGGATAGAGGATAGGATAGAGGATAGGATAGGATAGAGGATAGGATAGGATAGAGGATAGGATGGGATAGAGGATAGGATAGGATAGAGGATAGAATAGGATAGAGGATAGGGTAGGATAGAGGATAGGATAGGATAGAGGATAGGATGGGATAGAGGATAGGGTAGGGGATTGGATAGGGAATAGGACAGGATACGATAGAGGATAGCATAGGATAGAGGATAGGATAGGATAGAGAATAGGATAGGAAAGAGGATAGGATAGTATAGAGGATAGGATAGGACTGACGATGGGATAGGATTGAGGATAGGATAGGATAGAGGATAGGATAGAGGATTGGATAGGATAGAGGACAGGATACGATAGAAGATAGGATAGGATAGAGGATAGGATAGGATAGAGGATAGGATAGGATAGAGGATAGGATAGGATAGAGGATAGGATAGCATAGAGGATAGGATAGGATAGAGGATAGGATATTACAGAGGATAGGATAGAGTATAGGATAGAGGATAGGATAGGACAGAGGATAGGATAGAGTATAGGATAGAGGATGCAGGATAGGATAGGATAGAGGGTAGGATAGTATAGGATAGAGGATAGGATAGAGGATTGGATAGGATAGAGGACAGGATACGATAGAGGATAGGATAGGATAGAAGATAGGATAGGATAGAGGATAGGATAGGATAGAGGATAGGATAGGATAGGATAGAGGATAGGATAGGATAGAGGATAGGATAGGAGAGAGGATAGGATAGGATAGAGCTTAGGATAGGATAGAGGATAGGATAGAGGATTGGATAGGATATAGGACAGGGTACGATAGATGATAGGATAGGATAGAGGATAGGATAGAGGATAGGATAGGATAGAGGATAGGAAAGGATACAGAATAGGGTAGGGGATTGGATAGGATAGAGGACAGGATACGATAGAGGATAGGATAGGATAGAGGATAGGGTAGGATAGAGAATAGGATAGGAAAGAGGATAGGATAGGATAGAGGATAGGATATTATTGCGGATGGGATAGGATTGAGGATAGGATAGGATAGAGGATAGGATAGAGGATTCGATAGGATAGAGGACAGGATACGATAGAGGATACGATAGGATAGAGGATAGGGTAGGATAGAGAATAGGATAGGAAAGAGGATAGGATAGGATAGAGGATAGGATATTATTGCGGATGGGATAGGATTGAGGATAGGATAGGATAGAGGATAGGATAGAGGATTGGATAGGATAGAGGACAGGATACGATAGAGGATACGATAGGATAGAGGATAGGATAGGATAGAGGATAGGATAGGATAGAGGATAGGATGGGGGATAGGATAGGATAGAGGATAGGATAGGATAGAGGATAGGAGAGGATTGAGGATAGGATAGAGGATAGGATAGGATAGAGGATAGGGTAGGATAGAGGATATGATAGGATAGAGGATAGGATAGGATAGAGGATAGGATATCATACAGTATAGGATAGAGGATGGAGGATAGGATAGGATAGAGGATAAGATAGGATAGAGTGTAGGATAGGAAAGAGGATAGGATAGTATAGAGGATAGGATAGGACTGAGGATGGGATAGGATTGAGGATAGGATAGGATAGAGGATAGGATAGGATATTGAATACGATAGGATTGAGGATAGGATAGGATGGAGGATAGGATAGGATAGAGGATAGCATGGGGGATAGGATAGGATAGAGGATAGGATAGGATAGAGGATAGGAGAGGATTGAGGATAGGATAGAGGATAGGATAGGATAGAGGATAGGATAGGATAGAGGATAGGAAAGGATACAGGATAGGATAGGGGATTGGATAGGGTATAGGACAGGATACGATAGAGGATAGGATAGGATAGAGGATAGGATAGGATAGAGAATAGGATAGGAAAGAGGATAGGATAGTATAGAGGATAGGATAGGACTGACGATGGGATAGGATTGAGGATAGGATAGGATAGAGGATAGCATAGAGGATTGGATAGGATAGAGGACAGGATACGATAGAGGATAGGATAGGATAGAGGATAGGATAGGATAGAGGATAGGACAGGATAGAGGATAGGATAGGATAGAGGATAGGATAGGATAGAGGATAGGATAGGATTGAGGATAGGATAGCATAGAGGATAGGATAGCATAGAGGATAGGATAGGATAGACAATAGGATATTACAGAGGATAGGATAGAGTATAGGATAGAGGATAGGATAGGACAGAGGATAGGATAGAGTATAGGATAGAGGATGCAGGATAGGATAGGATAGAGGGTAGGATAGTATAGGATATAGGATAGGATACAGAATAGGAAAGGATATAGGATAGAGAATAGGATATGATATAGGATAGAGAATAGGATAGGATATGGGATATTATAGGATAGAGGATAGGATAGGATATTGAATACGATAGGATGGAGGATAGGATAGGATAGAGGATAGGATAGGATAGAGGATAGGAGAGGATTGAGGATAGGATAGAGGATAGGATAGGATAGAGGATAGGGTAGGATAGAGGATAGGATAGGATAGAGGATAGGATGGGATAGAGGATAGGATAGGATTGAGGATAGAATAGGATAGCGGATAGGATAGGATAGAGGATAGGGTAGGATAGAGGATAGGATAGGATAGAGGATAGGATAGGATGGGATAGAGGATAGGATAGGATAGAGGTTAGTATAGGATAGAGGATAGGATAGAATAGAGGATAGGATAGGATAAAGGATAGGATAGGATAGAGGATAGGATAGGATAGAGGATAGAATAGGATAGAGGATATAATAGGATTGAGGAAAGGATAGGATAGAGGATAGGATAGGATAGAGGATAGGATAGGGTAGAGGATAGGATAGGATAGAGGATAGGATAGGATATAGGATATAGGATAGGATAGGATAGAGGATATGATAGGATAGAGGATAGGATAGGATAGAGGATAGGATAGGATAGAGGATAGGATAGAGGATAGGGTAGGATAGAGGATAGGATAGGATAGAGGAAAGGATGGGATAGAGGATAGGATAGAATAGAGAATAGGATAGAGTATATGATAGAGGATGGAGGATAGGATAGCATAGAGGATATGATAGGATAGAGGATAGGTTGGAGGATTGGATAGGATAGAGGATAGGATAGGATAGGATTGAGGATAGGATGGGATAGAGGATAGGATAGAATAGAGAATAGGATAGAGTATATGATATAGGATGGAGGATAGGATAGGATTGAGGATAGGATAGGATAGAGGATAGGATAGGATAGAGGATAGGATAGGATATAGGATATAGGATAGGATAGGATAGAGGATAGGATAGGATAGAGGATAGGATAGGATAGAGGATAGGATAGGATAGAGGATAGGATAGAGGATAGGATAGGATAGAGGATAGGATAGGATAGAGGATAGGATAGGATAGAGGATAGGATAAGATAGAGGATAGGGTAGGATAGAGAATAGGATAGGAAAGAGGATAGGATAGGATAGAGGATAGGATATTATAGCGGATGGGATAGGATTGAGGATAGGATAGGATGGAGGATAGGACAGGATAGAGGATAGGATACAATAGAGTATAGGATAGAGTATAGGATAGAGGATGGAGGATAGGATAGGATAGAGGATAGGATAGGATTGGGATAGATAGATAGGATAGATAATAGAGGATAGGATAGGATAGAGGATACGATATGATAGTGGATAGGCTAGGATGGAGGATAGGATAGGATAGAGGATAGGATAGGATTGGTGATAGGATAGGATAGAGGATAGGATAGAATAGAGGATAGGATAGGATAGTGGATAGGATAGAATAGAGGGTAGGATAGAGTATAGGATAGAGGGTGGAGGATACGATAGGATAGAGGATAAGATAGGATAAAGGATAGGATAGGATGGATCATAGGATATGACAGAGGATAGGATAGTATAGAGTATAGGTTTGGATAGAGAATAGGATAGGAGATAGGATAGATAATAGGATAGTATATAGGATATTATAGGATAGAGTATAGGATTGGATAGAGAATAGGATAGGATATAGGATAGATGATAGGATAGGATATAGGATATTATAGGATAGAGGATAGGATAGGATAGAGGATACGATTCGACAGAGGATAGGATAGGATAGACGATAGAGGATGCGATGGATGATAGGATAGGATAGAGGATAGGATAGGATAGAGGATATGATAGGATAGGATTGAGGATAGGATGGGATAGAGGATAGGATAGAATAGAGAATAGGATAGAGTATATGATAGAGGATGGAGGATAGGATAGGATGGAGGATATGATAGGATAGAGGATAGGATGGAGGATTGGATAGGATAGAGGATAGGATAGGATAGGATTGAGGATAGGATGGGATAGAGGATAGGATAGAATAGAGAATAGGATAGAGTATATGATATAGGATGGAGGATAGGATAGGATTGAGGATAGGATAGGATAGAGGATAGGATAGAATAGAGGATATTATAGGATAGAGGATAGGATACAATAGAGTATAGGATAGAGTATAGGATAGAGGATGGAGGATAGGATAGGATAGAGGATAGGATAGGATGGATGATAGGATATGATAGAGGATAGGATAGGATAGAGGATAGGATAGGATAAAGGAAAGGATAGGATAGAGTATAGGATAGGATAGAGGATAGGATAGCGGATAGGATAGAGGAAAGGATAGGATAGAGGATAGGATAGGATAGAGGATACGATATGATACAGGATAGGGTAGGATGGAGGATAGGATAGGATAGAGGATAGGATGGGATAGACGATAGAGGATGCGATGCATGATAGGATATGATAGAGGATAGGATAGGATGGAGGACAGGATAGGATAGAGGATAGGATAGGATAGAGGATAGGATAGGATAGAGGATAGGATAGGATAGAGGAAAGGGTAGAGGATAGGATAGGATAGAGGATAGGATAGGATAGAGGATAGGAGAGGATACGATAGAGGATAGTATAGATGATAGGATAGGTTAGAGGATCTGATAGAGAATAGGATAGGATAGAGGATAGGATAGGATAGGATAGAGGATAGGATAGGATAGGATAGAGGATAGGATAGGATAGAGGATAGGATAGGATAGAGGATAGGATAGGATAGAGAATAGGATAGGATAGAGGATAGGATAGGATAGAGGATAGGATAGGATAGAGGATTGGATATGATAGAGGATAGGATAGAGGATAAAATAGGATAGATGATATTATAGGATAGAGGATAGGATATGATAGAGTAAACGATATTATAGAGGATAGGATAGAGGATAGGATAGGATCGAGGATAGGATAGAGGATAGGATAGGATGGATGATAGGATATGATAGAGGATAGGATAGGATAGAGGATAGGATAGGATAGAGGAAAGGATAGGATAGAGTATAGGATAGGATAGAGGATAGGATAGCGGATAGGATAGAGGAAAGGATAGGATAGAGGATAGGATAGGATAGAGGATACGATATGATACAGGATAGGGTAGGATGGAGGATAGGATAGGATAGAGGATAGGATGGGATAGACGATAGAGGATGCGATGCATGATAGGATATGATAGAGGATAGGATAGGATGGAGGACAGGATAGGATAGAGGATAGGATAGGATAGAGGATAGGATAGGATAGAGGATAGGATAGGATAGAGGAAAGGGTAGAGGGTAGGATAGGATAGAGGATAGGATAGGATAGAGGATAGGAGAGGATACGATAGAGGATAGTATAGATGATAGGATAGGTTAGAGGATCTGATAGAGGATAGGATAGGATAGAGGATAGGATAGGATAGGATAGAGGATAGGATAGGATAGAGGATAGGATAGGATAGAGGATAGGATAGGATAGAGGATAGGATAGGATAGAGGATAGGATAGGATAGAGGATTGGATATGATAGAGGATAGGATAGAGGATAAAATAGGATAGATGATATTATAGGATAGAGGATAGGATATGATAGAGTAAACGATATTATAGAGGATAGGATAGAGGATAGGATAGGATCGAGGATAGGATAGAGGATAGGATAGAGGATAGGATAGGATAGGGGATAGGATAGGATAGAGGATCGGATAGAGGATAGGATAGGATAGAGGATAGGATAGGATAGAGGATAGGATAGGATAGAGGATAGGATAGGATAGAGGATAGGATAGGATACGATAGAGGATAGTATAGATGATAGGATAGGTTAGAGGATCTGATAGAGGATAGGATAGGATAGAGGATAGGATTGGATAGAGGATAGGATTGGATAGAGGATAGGATAGAGGATAGGATAGAGGATAGGATAGAGGATAGGATAGGATAGAGGATAGGATAGGATAGAGGATAGGATAGGATAGAGGGTAGAGGATAGGATAGGATAGAGGATAGGATAGGATAGAGAATAGGATAGGATAGAGGATAAGATAGGATAGAGTGTAGGAAAGTATTGATGATAGGATGTGTGAGAGGATATTATAGTATAGAGTATATGATAGGATACAGAATAGGATAGGATATAGGATAGAGAATAGGATAGGATATAGGATAGAGAATAGGATAGGATATAGGATAGGATAGGATAGAGGATAGGACAGGATAGAGGATAGGATAGGATAGAGGATAGGATATCATACAGTATAGGATAGAGGATGGAGGATAGGATAGGATAGAGGATAAGATAGGATAGAGCGTAGGAAAGTATTCATGATAGGATATGTGAGAGGATAGGATAGTATAGAGTTTAGGATTGGATAGAGAATAGGATAGGATATAGGATAGAGAATAGCATAGGATATAGGATAGAGAATAGGATAGGATATAGGATATTATAGGATAGAGGATAGGATAGGATAGAGGATAGGATAGGATAGAGGGTGGGATAGCATAGATGATAGGATAGGATAGAGGATAGGATGGAGGATAGGATAGGATAGAGGATAGTATAGGATAGAGCTTAGGATAGGATAGAGGATAGGATAGGATAGAGGATAGGATAGGATAGAGGATAGGATAGGTAATTGGATAGGATAGAGTATAGGATAAGGTAGAGGATAGGATAGGATAGAGGATATAATAGGATAGAGGATAGGATAGGATAGAGGATTTGATAGGATAGAGGATATGATAGGATAAAGGATAGGATAGGATAGAGGATAGGATAGGATAGAGGATAGGATAGGATAGAGGATATAATAGGATTGAGGAAAGGATAGGATATAGGATATAGGATAGGATAGGATAGAGGATAGGATAGGATAGAGGATAAGATAGGATAGAGGATAGGATAGGATAGAGGATAGGATAGGATAGAGGATAGGATAGAGGATAGGATAGAGGATAGGATAGGATAGAGGATAGGATAGGATAGAGGACAGGATGGGATAGAGGATAGGATAGGATTGAGGATAGGATAGGATAGAGGATAGGATAGGATAGAGGATAGGATATAATAGAGGATATGATAGGATAGAGGATAGGATAGGATAGAGGATAGGATAGGATACGATAGAGGATAGTATAGATGATAGGATAGGTTAGAGGATCTGATAGAGGATAGGATAGGATAGAGGATAGGATAGGATAGAGGATAGGATAGGATAGGATAGAGGATAGGATAGGATAGAGGATAGGATAGGATAGAGGATAGGATAGGATAGAGGATAGGATAGGATAGAGGATTGGATATGATAGAGGATAGGATAGAGTATAGAATAGGATAGATGATATTATAGGATAGAGGATAGGATATGATAGGATAGAGGATAGGATAGTATAGGATATAGGATAGGATAGGATAGAGGATAGGATAGGATAGAGG
This sequence comes from Halictus rubicundus, assembly GCF_050948215.1. Classification (NCBI taxonomy): domain Eukaryota; kingdom Metazoa; phylum Arthropoda; class Insecta; order Hymenoptera; family Halictidae; genus Halictus; species Halictus rubicundus. The sequence goes on along the minus strand of NW_027489050.1, from coordinate 101,633 downwards.
ATAGGATAGCATAGATGATAGGATAGGATAGAGGATAGGATGGAGGATAGGATAGGATAGAGGATAGTATAGGATAGAGCTTAGGATAGGATAGAGGATAGGATAGGATATTGAATACGATAGGATTGAGGATAGGATAGGATGGAGGATAGGATAGGATAGAGGATAGGATAGAACATACGATAGGATAGAGTATAGGATAGAGGATAGGATAGGACAGAGGATAGGATAGAGTATAGGATAGAGGATGCAGGATAGGATAGGATAGAGGATAGAATAGTATAGGATATAGGATAGGATACAGAATAGGAAAGGATATAGGATAGAGAATAGGATATGATATAGGATAGAGAATAGGATAGGATATGGGATATTATAGGATAGAGGATAGGATAGGATATTGAATACGATAGGATTGAGGATAGGATAGGATAGAGGATAGGATAGGATAGAGGATAGGAGAGGATTGAGGATATGATAGAGGATAGGATAGGATAGAGGATAGGAAAGGATACAGGATAGGGTAGGGGATTGGATAGGGTATAGGACAGGATACGATAGAGGATAGGATAGGATAGAGGATAGGATAGGATAGAGAATAGGATAGGAAAGAGGATAGGATAGTATAGAGGATAGGATAGGACTGAGGATGGGATAGGATTGAGGATAGGATAGGATAGAGGATAGGATAGAGGATTGGATAGGATAGAGGACAGGATACGATAGAGGATAGGATAGGATAGAGGATAGGATAGGATAGGGGATAGGATAGGATAGAGGATAGGATAGGATAGAGGATAGGATAGGATAGCGGATAGGATAGGATAGAGGATAGGATAGCATAGAGGATAGGATAGGATAGAGGATAGGATAGGACAGAGGATAGGATAGAGTATAGGATAGAGGATAGGATAGGACAGAGGATAGGATAGAGTATAGGATAGAGGATGCAGGATAGGATAGGATAGAGGGTAGGATAGTATAGGATATAGGATAGGATACAGAATAGGAAAGGATATAGGATAGAGAATAGGATATGATATAGGATAGAGAATAGGATAGGATATGGGATATTATAGGATAGAGGATAGGATAGGATATTGAATACGATAGGATTGAGGATAGGATAGGATGGAGGATAGGATAGGATAGAGGATAGGATGGGGGATAGGATAGGATAGAGGATAGGATAGGATAGAGGATAGGAGAGGATTGAGGATAGGATAGAGGATAGGATAGGATAGAGGATAGGAAAGGATACAGAATAGGGTAGGGGATTCGATAGGATAGAGGATAGGAAAGGATACAGAATAGGGTAGGGGATTCGATAGGATAGAGGATAGGAAAGGATACAGAATAGGGTAGGGGATTCGATAGGATAGAGGACAGGATACGATAGAGGATAGGATAGGATAGAGGATAGAGTAGGATAGAGGATATGATAGGATAGAGGATAGGATAGGATAGAGGATAGGATATCATACAGTATAGGATAGAGGATGGAGGATAGGATAGGATAGAGGATAAGATAGGATAGAGTGTAGGATAGGAAAGAGGATAGGATAGTATAGAGGATAGGATAGGACTGAGGATGGGATAGGATTGAGGATAGGATAGGATAGAGGATAGGATAGAGGATTGGATAGGATAGAGGACAGGATACGATAGAGGATAGGATAGGATAGAAGATAGGATAGGATAGAGAATAGGACAGGAAAGAGGATAGGATAGGATTGAGGATAGGATAGGATAGAGGATAGGATAGGATAGAGGATAGGATAGGATAGAGGATACGATTGGATAGAATATACGATATTATAGAGGATAGGATAGGATAGAGGATGGTATAGGATAGAGCTTAGGATAGGATAGAGGATAGGATAGGATAGAGGATAGGATAGGATAGAGGATAGGATAGGATAGTGGATAGGATAGGATAGAGGATAGAGAATAGGATAGGATATAGGATAGAGAATAGGATAGGATATAGGATAGAGAATAGGATAGGATATAGGATAGGATAGGATAGAGGATAGGACAGGATAGAGGATATAATAGGATAGAGGATAGGATGGAGGATAGGATAGGATAAAGGATAGAGGATAGGATGGATGATAGGATATGATAGAGGATAGGATAGGATAGTGAATACGATAGGATTGAGGATAGGATAGGATAGAGGATAGGATAGGATTGAGGATAGGCTATTATGGAGGATAGGATAGGATAGAGGATAGGATAGGATTGATGATAGGATAGGATAGAGGATAGGATAGAATAGAGGATAGGATAGGATAGTGGATAGGATAGAATAGAGGGTAGGATAGAGTATAGGATAGAGGATGGAGGATAGGATAGGATAGAGGATAAGATAGGATAAAGGATAGGATAGGATGGATCATAGGATATGACAGAGGATAGGATAGTATAGAGTATAGGTTTGGATAGAGAATAGGATAGGATATAGGATAGATAATAGGATAGTATATAGGATATTATAGGATAGAGTATAGGATTGGATAGAGAATAGGATAGGATATAGGATAGATGATAGGATAGGATATAGGATATTATAGGATAGAGGATAGGATAGGATAGAGGATACGTTATGACAGAGGATAGGATAGGATAGACGATAGAGGATGCGATGGATGATAGGATAGGATAGAGGATAGGATAGGATAGAGGATATGATAGGATAGGATTGAGGATAGGATAGAATAGAGAATAGGATAGAGTATATGATAGAGGATGGAGGATAGGATAGGATAGAGGATATGATAGGATAGAGGATAGGATGGAGGATTGGATAGGATAGAGGATAGGATAGGATAGGATTGAGGATAGGATGGGATAGAGGATAGGATAGAATAGAGAATAGGATAGATTATATGATATAGGATGGAGGATAGGATAGGATTGAGGATAGGATAGGATAGAGGATAGGATAGAATAGAGGATATTATAGGATAGAGGATAGGATACAATAGAGTATAGGATATAGTATAGGATAGAGGATAGAGGATAGGATAGGATAGAGGATAGGATAGGATGGATGATAGGATATGATAGAGGATAGGATAGGATAGAGGATAGGATAGGATAGAGGAAAGGATAGGATAGAGGATAGGATAGGATAGAGGATAGGATAGAGGAAAGGATAGGATAGAGGATAGGATAGGATAGAGGATAGGATAGGATAGAGGATGGGATAAGATAGAGGATAGGATAGGATATAGGATAGGATAGGATAGAGGATAGGATAGGATAGAGGATAGGATAGGATAGAGGATAGGATAGGATAGAGGATAGGATAGGATAGAGGATAGGATAGGATAGAGGAAAGGATTGGATAGAGGATAGGATAGGATAGAGGATAGGATAGAGGAAAGGATAGGATAGAGGATAGGATAGGATAGAGGATAGGATAGGACAGAGGATAGGATAGAGTATAGGATAGAGGATGCAGGATAGGATAGGATAGAGGATAGGATAGTATAGCGTATAGGATAGGATACAGAATATTATAGGATATAGGATAGGATAGGATAGAGGATAGGATAGGATAGAGGAAAGGATAGGATAGAGGATAGGATAGGATAGAGGATAGGATAGGACAGAGGATAGGATAGAGTATAGGATAGAGGATGCAGGATAGGATAGGATAGAGGATAGGATAGAGTATAGGATAGGATACAGAATAGGATAGGATATAGGATAGAGAATAATATATGATATAGGATAGAGAATAGGATAGGATATAGGATATTATAGGATAGAGGATAGGATAGGATAGAGGATAGGATAGGATGGATGATAGGATATGATAGAGGATAGGATAGGTTAGGATAGAGGATAGGATAGGATAGACGATAGAGGATAGGATGGATAATAGGATATTATAGAGGATAGGATAGGATAGAGGAGAGGATGGGATAGAGGATAGGATAGGATAGAGGATAGGATAGGATAGAGTATAGGATAGGGGATGGAGGATAGGATAGAAAATAGGATAAGATATAGGATAGATAATAGGATAGGATATAAGATATTATAGGATAGAGGATAGGATAGGATAGAAGATACGATATGATAGAGGATAGGGTAGGATGGAGGATAGGATAGGATAGAGGATAGGATAGGATAGAGGATAGGATAGGATAGAGGATAGGATAGGATAGAGGATAGGATATGATAGAGGAAAGGATAGGATAGAGGATAGGATAGGATACAGGATAGGATAGAGGAAAAGATAGGATACAGGATAGGATAGGATAGAGGATAGGATAGGACAGAGGATAGGATAGAGTATATGATAGAGGATGCAGGATAGGATAGGATAGAGGATAGGATAGTATAGAGTATAGGATAGGATACAGAGTAGGATAGGATATAGGATAAGATAGGATAGAGGATAGGATAGGATAGAGGAAAGGATAGGATAGAGGATAGGATAGGATAGAGGATAGGATAGGACAGAGGATAGGATAGAGTATAGGATAGAGGATGCAGGATAGGATAGGATAGAGGATAGGATAGTATAGAGTATAGGATAGGATACAGAATAGGATAGGATATAGGATAGAGAATAATATATGATATAGGATAAAGAATAGGATAGGATATTATAGGATATTATAGGATAGAGGATAGGATAGGATAGAGGATAGGATAGGATGGATGATAGGATATGATAGAGGATAGGATAGGTTAGGATAGAGGATAGGATAGGATAGAGGATAGGATAGGATAGAGGATAGGATAGGATAGAGGATAGGATAGGATAGAGGAAAGGATAGGATAGAGGATAGGATAGGATACAGGATAGGATAGAGGAAAGGATAGGATACAGGATAGGATAGGATAGAGGATAGGATAGGACAGAGGATAGGATAGAGTATAGGATAGAGGATGCAGGATAGGATAGGATAGAGGATAGGATAGGATAGAGGATAGGATAGGATAGAGGATAGGATAGGATAGAGGATAGGATAGGATAGAGGATAGGATAGGATAGAGGATAGGATAGGATAGAGGATAGGATAGGATAGAGGATAGGATAGGATAGAGGATAGGATAGGATAGAGGATAGGATAGGATAGAGGATAGGATAGGATAGAGGATAGGATAGGATAGAGGATAGGATAGGATAGAGGATAGGATAGGATAGAGGAAAGGATAGGATAGATGATAGGATAGGATAGAGGATAGGATAGAGGATAGGATAGAGGAAAGGATAGGATAGAGGATAGGATAGGATAGAGGATAGGATAGGACAGAGGATAGGATAGAGTATAGGATAGAGGATGCAGGATAGGATAGGATAGAGGATAGGATAGTATAGAGTATAGGATAGGATACAGAATAGGATAGGATAGGATAGAGGATAGGATAGGATAGAGGAAAGGATAGGATAGAGGATAGGATAGGATAGAGGATAGGATAGGATAGAGGATACGATATGATACAGGATAGGGTAGGATGGAGGATAGGATAGGATAGAGGATAGGATGGGATAGACGATAGAGGATGCGATGCATGATAGGATATGATAGAGGATAGGATAGGATGGAGGACAGGATAGGATAGAGGATAGGATAGGATAGGATTGAGGATAGGATGGGATAGAGGATAGGATAGAATAGAGAATAGGATAGATTATATGATATAGGATGGAGGATAGGATAGGATTGAGGATAGGATAGGATAGAGGATAGGATAGAATAGAGGATATTATAGGATAGAGGATAGGATACAATAGAGTATAGGATAGAGTATAGGATAGAGGATAGAGGATAGGATAGGATAGAGGATAGGATAGGATGGATGATAGGATATGATAGAGGATAGGATAGGATAGAGGATAGGATAGGATAGAGGAAAGGATAGGATAGAGGATAGGATAGGATAGAGGATAGGATAGAGGAAAGGATAGGATAGAGGATAGGATAGGATAGAGGATAGGATAGGATAGAGGAAAGGATAGAGGATGGGATAAGATAGAGGATAGGATAGGATATAGGATAGGATAGGATAGAGGATAGGATAGGATAGAGGATAGGATAGGATAGAGGATAGGATAGGATAGAGGATAGGATAGGATAGAGGAAAGGATAGGATAGAGGATAGGATAGGATAGAGGATAGGATAGAGGAAAGGATAGGATAGAGGATAGGATAGGATAGAGGATAGGATAGGACAGAGGATAGGATAGAGTATAGGATAGAGGATGCAGGATAGGATAGGATAGAGGATAGGATAGGATAGAGGATAGGATAGGATAGAGGATAGGATAGGACAGAGGATAGGATAGAGTATAGGATAGAGGATGCAGGATAGGATAGGATAGAGGATAGGATAGAGTATAGGATAGGATACAGAATAGGATAGGATATAGGATAGAGAATAATATATGATATAGGATAGAGAATAGGATAGGATATAGGATATTATAGGATAGAGGATAGGATAGGATAGAGGATAGGATAGGATGGATGATAGGATATGATAGAGGATAGGATAGGTTAGGATAGAGGATAGGATAGGATAGACGATAGAGGATAGGATGGATAATAGGATATTATAGAGGATAGGATAGGATAGAGGAGAGGATGGGATAGAGGATAGGATAGAATAGAGGATAGGATAGGATAGAGTATAGGATAGGGGATGGAGGATAGGATAGAAAATAGGATAAGATATAGGATAGATAATAGGATAGGATATAAGATATTATAGGATAGAGGATAGGATAGGATAGAAGATACGATATGATAGAGGATAGGGTAGGATGGAGGATAGGATAGGATAGAGGATAGGATAGGATAGAGGATAGGATAGGATAGAGGATAGGATAGGATAGAGGATAGGATATGATAGAGGAAAGGATAGGATAGAGGATAGGATAGGATACAGGATAGGATAGAGGAAAAGATAGGATACAGGATAGGATAGGATAGAGGATAGGATAGGACAGAGGATAGGATAGAGTATAGGATAGAGGATGCAGGATAGGATAGGATAGAGGATAGGATAGTATAGAGTATAGGATAGGATACAGAGTAGGATAGGATATAGGATTGGATAGGATAGAGGATAGGATAGGATAGAGGAAAGGATAGGATAGAGGATAGGATAGGATAGAGGATAGGATAGGACAGAGGATAGGATAGAGTATAGGATAGAGGATGCAGGATAGGATAGGATAGAGGATAGGATAGTATAGAGTATAGGATAGGATACAGAATAGGATAGGATATAGGATAGAGAATAATATATGATATAGGATAAAGAATAGGATAGGATATAGGATATTATAGGATAGAGGATAGGATAGGATAGAGGATAGGATAGGATGGATGATAGGATATGATAGAGGATAGGATAGGTTAGGATAGAGGATAGGATAGGATAGACGATAGAGGATAGGATGGATAATAGGATATTATAGAGGATAGGATAGGATAGAGGATACGATATGATAGAGGATAGGGTAGGATGGAGGATAGGATAGGATAGAGGATAGGATAGGATAGAGGATAGGATAGGATAGAGGATAGGATAGGATAGAGGATAGGATAGGATAGAGGAAAGGATAGGATAGAGGATAGGATAGGATACAGGATAGGATAGAGGAAAGGATAGGATACAGGATAGGATAGGATAGAGGATAGGATAGGACAGAGGATAGGATAGAGTATAGGATAGAGGATGCAGGATAGGATAGGATAGAGGATAGGATAGTATAGAGTATAGGATAGGATACAGAATAGGATAGGATATAGGATAGGATAGGATAGAGGATAGGATAGGATAGAGGAAAGGATAGGATAGAGGATAGGATAGGATAGAGGATAGGATAGGACAGAGGATAGGATGGAGGATAGGATAGGATAGAGGATAGGATAGGATAGGATTGAGGATAGGATAGGATAGAGGATAGGATAGAATAGAGGATAGGATAGGATAGAGGATAGGATACAATAGAGTATAGGATAGAGTATAGGATAGAGGATGGAGGATAGGATAGGATAGAGGATAGGATAGGATGGATGATAGGATATGATAGAGGATAGGATAGGAAAGAGGATAGGATAGGATAGATGATAAGATAGGATAGAGGATAGGATAGGATAGAGGGTAGTATAGGATAGAGGATAGGATAGGATAGTTGATACGATATGATAGAGGATAGGATAGGATAGAGGGAAGTATAGGATACAGGATAGGATAGGATAGTTGGTACGATATGATAGAGGATAGGATAGGATTGATGATAGGATATGATAGAGGATAGGATACAATAGAGTATAGGATAGAGTATATGATAGAGGATGGAGGATAGGATAGGATAGAGGATAGGATAGGATACAGAATAGGATAGGATATAGGATAGAGAATAATATATGATATAGAATAGAGAATAGGATAGGATATAGGATATTATAGGATAGAGGATAGGATAGGATAGAGGATAGGATAGGATGGATGATAGGATAAGTTAGAGGACAGGATAGGTTGGGATAGAGGATAGGATAGGATAGACGATAGAGGATAGGATGGATAATAGGATATTATAGAGGATAGGATAAGATAGAGGATAGGATAGGATAGAGGATAGGATAGGATAGAGTATAGGATAGAGGATGGAGGATAGGATAGGATAGAGGATAGGATAGGATGGATGATAAGATAGGTTAGAGGATAGGATAGTATAGAGGGTAGTATAGGATAGAGGATAGGATAGGATAGAGGATAGGATGGGATAGACGATAGAGGATGCGATGCATGATAGGATAGGATAGAGGATAGGATAGGATAGAGGATAGGATAGGATAGAGGATAGGATAGGATAGAGGATAGGATAGGATAGAGGATAGGATAGGATAGAGGATAGGATAGGATAGAGGATAGGATAGGATAGAGGATAGGATAGGATAGAGGATAGGATAGGATAGAGGATAGGATAGGATAGAGGATAGGATAGGATAGAGGATAGGATAGGATAGAGGATAGGATAGGATAGAGGATAGGATAGGATAGAGGATAGGATAGGATAGAGGAAAGGATAGGATAGATGATAGGATAGGATAGAGGATAGGATAGAGGATAGGATAGAGGAAAGGATAGGATAGAGGATAGGATAGGATAGAGGATAGGATAGGACAGAGGATAGGATAGAGTATAGGATAGAGGATGCAGGATAGGATAGGATAGAGGATAGGATAGTATAGAGTATAGGATAGGATACAGAATAGGATAGGATATAGGATAGGATAGGATAGAGGATAGGATAGGATAGAGGAAAGGATAGGATAGAGGATAGGATAGGATAGAGGATAGGATAGGATAGAGGATACGATATGATACAGGATAGGGTAGGATGGAGGATAGGATAGGATAGAGGATAGGATGGGATAGACGATAGAGGATGCGATGCATGATAGGATATGATAGAGGATAGGATAGGATGGAGGACAGGATAGGATAGAGGATAGGATAGGATAGAGGATAGGATAGGATAGAGGATAGGATAGGATAGAGGATAGGATAGGATAGAGGAAAGGATAGAGGATGGGATAGGATAGAGGATAGGATAGGATAGAGGATAGGATAGGATAGAAGATAGGATAGGACAGAGGATAAGATAGGTTAGAGGATAGGATAGTATAGAGGGTAGTATAGGATAGAGGATAGGATAGGATAGAGGATAGGATGGGATGGATGATAGGATATGATAGAGGATAGGATAGGTTAGGATAGAGGATAGGATAGGATAGACGATAGAGGATAGGATGGATAATAGGATATTATAGAGGATAGGATAGGATAGAGGATACGATATGATAGAGGATAGGGTAGGATGGAGGATAGGATAGGATAGAGGATAGGATAGGATAGAGGATAGGATAGGATAGAGGATAGGATAGGATAGAGGATAGGATAGGATAGAGGAAAGGATAGGATAGAGGATAGGATAGGATACAGGATAGGATAGAGGAAAGGATAGGATACAGGATAGGATAGGATAGAGGATAGGATAGGACAGAGGATAGGATAGAGTATAGGATAGAGGATGCAGGATAGGATAGGATAGAGGATAGGATAGTATAGAGTATAGGATAGGATACAGAATAGGATAGGATATAGGATAGGATAGGATAGAGGATAGGATAGGATAGAGGAAAGGATAGGATAGAGGATAGGATAGGATAGAGGATAGGATAGGACAGAGGATAGGATGGAGGATAGGATAGGATAGAGGATAGGATAGGATAGGATTGAGGATAGGATAGGATAGAGGATAGGATAGAATAGAGGATAGGATAGGATAGAGGATAGGATACAATAGAGTATAGGATAGAGTATAGGATAGAGGATGGAGGATAGGATAGGATAGAGGATAGGATAGGATGGATGATAGGATATGATAGAGGATAGGATAGGAAAGAGGATAGGATAGGATAGATGATAAGATAGGATAGAGGATAGGATAGGATAGAGGGTAGTATAGGATAGAGGATAGGATAGGATAGTTGATACGATATGATAGAGGATAGGATAGGATAGAGGGAAGTATAGGATACAGGATAGGATAGGATAGTTGGTACGATATGATAGAGGATAGGATAGGATTGATGATAGGATATGATAGAGGATAGGATACAATAGAGTATAGGATAGAGTATATGATAGAGGATGGAGGATAGGATAGGATAGAGGATAGGATAGGATACAGAATAGGATAGGATATAGGATAGAGAATAATATATGATATAGAATAGAGAATAGGATAGGATATAGGATATTATAGGATAGAGGATAGGATAGGATAGAGGATAGGATAGGATGGATGATAGGATAAGTTAGAGGACAGGATAGGTTGGGATAGAGGATAGGATAGGATAGACGATAGAGGATAGGATGGATAATAGGATATTATAGAGGATAGGATAAGATAGAGGATAGCATAGGATAGAGGATAGGATAGGATAGAGTATAGGATAGAGGATGGAGGATAGGATAGGATAGAGGATAGGATAGGATGGATGATAAGATAGGTTAGAGGATAGGATAGTATAGAGGGTAGTATAGGATAGAGGATAGGATAGGATAGAGGATAGGATGGGATAGACGATAGAGGATGCGATGCATGATAGGATAGGATAGAGGATAGGATAGGATAGAGGATAGGATAGGATAGAGGATAGGATAGGATAGAGGATAGGATAGGATAGAGGATAGGATAGGATAGAGGATAGGATAGGATAGAGGATAGGATAGGATAGAGGATAGGATAGGATAGAGGATAGAATAGGATAGAGGATAGGATCGGATAGAGGATACGATAGGATAGAGGATAGGATAGGATAGAGGATAGGATAGGATAGAGGATAGGATAGGATAGAGGGTAGGATAGGATAGAGGATAGGATAGGATAGAGGAAAGGATAGGATAGATGATAGGATAGGATAGAGGATAGGATAGAGGATAGGATAGAGGAAAGGATAGGATAGAGGATAGGATAGGATAGAGGATAGGATAGGACAGAGGATAGGATAGAGTATAGGATAGAGGATGCAGGATAGGATAGGATAGAGGATAGGATAGTATAGAGTATAGGATAGGATACAGAATAGGATAGGATATAGGATAGGATAGGATAGAGGATAGGATAGGATAGAGGAAAGGATAGGATAGAGGATAGGATAGGATAGAGGATAGGATAGGATAGAGGATACGATATGATACAGGATAGGGTAGGATGGAGGATAGGATAGGATAGAGGATAGGATGGGATAGACGATAGAGGATGCGATGCATGATAGGATATGATAGAGGATAGGATAGGATGGAGGACAGGATAGGATAGAGGATAGGATAGGATAGAGGATAGGATAGGATAGAGGATAGGATAGGATAGAGGAAAGGATAGAGGATGGGATAGGATAGAGGATAGGATAGGATAGAGGATAGGATAGGATAGAAGATAGGATAGGACAGAGGATAAGATAGGTTAGAGGATAGGATAGTATAGAGGAAAGGATAGGATAGAGGATAGGATAGGATAGAGGATAGGATAGGACAGAGGATAGGATGGAGGATAGGATAGGATAGAGGATAGGATAGGATAGGATTGAGGATAGGATAGGATAGAGGATAGGATAGAATAGAGGATAGGATAGGATAGAGGATAGGATACAATAGAGTATAGGATAGAGTATAGGATAGAGGATGGAGGATAGGATAGGATAGAGGATAGGATAGGATGGATGATAGGATATGATAGAGGATAGGATAGGAAAGAGGATAGGATAGGATAGATGATAAGATAGGATAGAGGATAGGATAGGATAGAGGGTAGTATAGGATAGAGGATAGGATAGGATAGTTGATACGATATGATAGAGGATAGGATAGGATAGAGGGAAGTATAGGATACAGGATAGGATAGGATAGTTGGTACGATATGATAGAGGATAGGATAGGATTGATGATAGGATATGATAGAGGATAGGATACAATAGAGTATAGGATAGAGTATATGATAGAGGATGGAGGATAGGATAGGATAGAGGATAGGATAGGATACAGAATAGGATAGGATATAGGATAGAGAATAATATATGATATAGAATAGAGAATAGGATAGGATATAGGATATTATAGGATAGAGGATAGGATAGGATAGAGGATAGGATAGGATGGATGATAGGATAAGTTAGAGGACAGGATAGGTTGGGATAGAGGATAGGATAGGATAGACGATAGAGGATAGGATGGATAATAGGATATTATAGAGGATAGGATAAGATAGAGGATAGGATAGGATAGAGGATAGGATAGGATAGAGTATAGGATAGAGGATGGAGGATAGGATAGGATAGAGGATAGGATAGGATGGATGATAAGATAGGTTAGAGGATAGGATAGTATAGAGGGTAGTATAGGATAGAGGATAGGATAGGATAGAGGATAGGATGGGATAGACGATAGAGGATGCGATGCATGATAGGATAGGATAGAGGATAGGATAGGATAGAGGATAGGATAGGATAGAGGATAGGATAGGATAGAGGATAGGATAGGATAGAGGATAGGATAGGATAGAGGATAGGATAGGATAGAGGATAGGATAGGATAGAGGATAGGATAGGATAGAGGATAGGATAGGATAGAGGATAGGATAGGATAGAGGATAGGATAGGATAGAGGATAGGATAGGATAGAGGATAGGATAGGATAGAGGATAGGATAGGATAGAGGATAGGATAGGATAGAGGAAAGGATAGGATAGATGATAGGATAGGATAGAGGATAGGATAGAGGATAGGATAGAGGAAAGGATAGGATAGAGGATAGGATAGGATAGAGGATAGGATAGGACAGAGGATAGGATAGAGTATAGGATAGAGGATGCAGGATAGGATAGGATAGAGGATAGGATAGTATAGAGTATAGGATAGGATACAGAATAGGATAGGATATAGGATAGGATAGGATAGAGGATAGGATAGGATAGAGGAAAGGATAGGATAGAGGATAGGATAGGATAGAGGATAGGATAGGATAGAGGATACGATATGATACAGGATAGGGTAGGATGGAGGATAGGATAGGATAGAGGATAGGATGGGATAGACGATAGAGGATGCGATGCATGATAGGATATGATAGAGGATAGGATAGGATGGAGGACAGGATAGGATAGAGGATAGGATAGGATAGAGGATAGGATAGGATAGAGGATAGGATAGGATAGAGGATAGGATAGGATAGAGGAAAGGATAGAGGATGGGATAGGATAGAGGATAGGATAGGATAGAGGATAGGATAGGATAGAAGATAGGATAGGACAGAGGATAAGATAGGTAGAGGATAGGATAGTATAGAGGGTAGTATAGGATAGAGGATAGGATAGGATAGAGGATAGGATGGGATGGATGATAGGATATGATAGAGGATAGGATAGGTTAGGATAGAGGATAGGATAGGATAGACGATAGAGGATAGGATGGATAATAGGATATTATAGAGGATAGGATAGGATAGAGGATACGATATGATAGAGGATAGGGTAGGATGGAGGATAGGATAGGATAGAGGATAGGATAGGATAGAGGATAGGATAGGATAGAGGATAGGATAGGATAGAGGATAGGATAGGATAGAGGAAAGGATAGGATAGAGGATAGGATAGGATACAGGATAGGATAGAGGAAAGGATAGGATACAGGATAGGATAGGATAGAGGATAGGATAGGACAGAGGATAGGATAGAGTATAGGATAGAGGATGCAGGATAGGATAGGATAGAGGATAGGATAGTATAGAGTATAGGATAGGATACAGAATAGGATAGGATATAGGATAGGATAGGATAGAGGATAGGATAGGATAGAGGAGAGGATAGGATAGAGGATAGGATAGGATAGAGGATAGGATAGGACAGAGGATAGGATGGAGGATAGGATAGGATAGAGGATAGGATAGGATAGGATTGAGGATAGGATAGGATAGAGGATAGGATAGAATAGAGGATAGGATAGGATAGAGGATAGGATACAATAGAGTATAGGATAGAGTATAGGATAGAGGATGGAGGATAGGATAGGATAGAGGATAGGATAGGATGGATGATAGGATATGATAGAGGATAGGATAGGAAAGAGGATAGGATAGGATAGATGATAAGATAGGATAGAGGATAGGATAGGATAGAGGGTAGTATAGGATAGAGGATAGGATAGGATAGTTGATACGATATGATAGAGGATAGGATAGGATAGAGGGAAGTATAGGATACAGGATAGGATAGGATAGTTGGTACGATAGGATAGAGGATAGGATAGGATTGATGATAGGATATGATAGAGGATAGGATACAATAGAGTATAGGATAGAGTATATGATAGAGGATGGAGGATAGGATAGGATAGAGGATAGGATAGGATACAGAATAGGATAGGATATAGGATAGAGAATAATATATGATATAGAATAGAGAATAGGATAGGATATAGGATATTATAGGATAGAGGATAGGATAGGATAGAGGATAGGATAGGATGGATGATAGGATAAGTTAGAGGACAGGATAGGTTGGGATAGAGGATAGGATAGGATAGACGATAGAGGATAGGATGGATAATAGGATATTATAGAGGATAGGATAAGATAGAGGATAGGATAGGATAGAGGATAGGATAGGATAGAGTATAGGATAGAGGATGGAGGATAGGATAGGATAGAGGATAGGATAGGATGGATGATAAGATAGGTTAGAGGATAGGATAGTATAGAGGGTAGTATAGGATAGAGGATAGGATAGGATAGAGGATAGGATGGGATAGACGATAGAGGATGCGATGCATGATAGGATAGGATAGAGGATAGGATAGGATAGAGGATAGGATAGGATAGAGGATAGGATAGGATAGAGGATAGGATAGGATAGAGGATAGGATAGGATAGAGGATAGGATAGGATAGAGGATAGGATAGGATAGAGGATAGAATAGGATAGAGGATAGGATAATATAGAGGATAGGATAGGATAGAGGATAGGATAGGATAGAGGATAGGATAGGATAGAGGATAGGATAGGATAGAGGATAGGATAGGATAGAGGATAGGATAGGATAGAGGAAAGGATAGGATAGATGATAGGATAGGATAGAGGATAGGATAGAGGATAGGATAGAGGAAAGGATAGGATAGAGGATAGGATAGGATAGAGGATAGGATAGGACAGAGGATAGGATAGAGTATAGGATAGAGGATGCAGGATAGGATAGGATAGAGGATAGGATAGTATAGAGTATAGGATAGGATACAGAATAGGATAGGATATAGGATAGGATAGGATAGAGGATAGGATAGGATAGAGGAAAGGATAGGATAGAGGATAGGATAGGATAGAGGATAGGATAGGATAGAGGATACGATATGATACAGGATAGGGTAGGATGGAGGATAGGATTGGATAGAGGATAGGATGGGATAGACGATAGAGGATGCGATGCATGATAGGATATGATAGAGGATAGGATAGGATGGAGGACAGGATAGGATAGAGGATAGGATAGGATAGAGGATAGGATAGGATAGAGGATAGGATAGGATAGAGGAAAGGATAGAGGATGGGATAGGATAGAGGATAGGATAGGATAGAGGATAGGATAGGATAGAAGATAGGATAGGACAGAGGATAAGATAGGTTAGAGGATAGGATAGTATAGAGGGTAGTATAGGATAGAGGATAGGATAGGATAGAGGATAGGATGGGATAGACGATAGAGGATGCGATGCATGATAGCATAGGATAGAGGATAGGATAGGATAGAGGATAGGATAGGATAGAGGATAGGATAGGATAGAGGATAGGATAGGATAGAGGATAGGATAGGATAGAGGATAGGATAGGATAGAGGATAGGATAGGATAGAGGAAAGGATAGGATAGAGGATAGGATAGGATAGAGGATAGGATAGAGGAAAGGATAGGATAGGGGATAGGATAGGATAGAGGATAGGATAGGACAGAGGATAGGATAGAGTATAGGATAGAGGATGCAGGATAGGATAGGATAGAGGATAGGATAGTATAGAGTATTGGATAGGATACAGAATAGGATAGGATATAGGATAGGATAGGATAGAGGATAGGATAGGATAGAGGAAAGGATAGGATAGAGGATAGGATAGGATAGAGGATAGGATAGGATGGATGATAGGATATGATAGAGGATAGGATAGGTTAGGATAGAGGATAGGATAGGATAGACGATAGAGGATAGGATGGATAATAGGATATTATAGAGGATAGGATAGGATAGAGGAGAGGATGGGATAGAGGATAGGATAGGATAGAGGATAGGATAGTATAGAGTATAGGATAGGGGATGGAGGATAGGATAGGATAGAGGATAAGATAGGATAGAGGATAGGATAGGATGGATGATAGGATATGACAGAGGATAGGATAGTACAGAGTATATGATTGGATAGAAAATAGGATAAGATATAGGATAGATAATAGGATAGGATATAGGATATTATAGGATAGAGGATAGGATAGGATAGAGGATACGATATGATAGAGGATAGGGTAGGATGGAGGATAGGATAGGATAGAGGATAGGATAGGATAGAGGATAGGATAGGATAGAGGATATGATAGGATAGAGGATAGGATAGGATAGAGGAAAGGATAGGATAGAGGATAGGATAGGATAGAGGAAATGATAGGATAGAGGATAGGATAGGATAGAGGATAGGATAGGACAGAGGATAGGATAGAGTATAGGATTGAGGATGCAGGATAGGATAGGATAGAGGATAGGATAGTATAGAGTATAGGATAGGATACAGAATAGGATAGGATACAGCATAGGATAGGATATAGGATAGAGAATAATATATGATATAGGATAGAGAATAGGATAGGATATAGGATATTATAGGATAGAGGATAGGATAGGATAGAGGATAGGATAGGACGGATGATAGGATATGATAGAGGATAGGATAGGTTAGGATAGAGGATAGGATAGGATAGACGATAGATGATAGGATGGATAATAGGATATTATAGAGGATAGGATAGGATAGAGGAGAGGATGGGATAGAGGATAGGATAGGATAGAGGATAGGATAGGATAGAGTATAGGATAGGGGATGGAGGATAGGATAGGATAGAGGATAAGATAGGATAGAGGATAGGATAGGACAGAGGAAAGGATAGAGGATGGGATAGGATAGAGGATAGGATAGGATAGAGGATAGGATAGGATAGAAGATAGGATAGGACAGAGGATAAGATAGGTTAGAGGATAGGATAGTATAGAGGGTAGTATAGGATAGAGGATAGGATAGGATAGAGGATAGGATGGGATAGACGATAGAGGATGCGATGCATGATAGCATAGGATAGAGGATAGGATAGGATAGAGGATAGGATAGGATAGAGGATAGGATAGGATAGAGGATAGGATAGGATAGAGGATAGGATAGGATAGAGGATAGGATAGGATAGAGGAAAGGATAGGATAGAGGATAGGATAGGATAGAGGATAGGATAGAGGAAAGGATAGGATAGGGGATAGGATAGGATAGAGGATAGGATAGGACAGAGGATAGGATAGAGTATAGGATAGAGGATGCAGGATAGGATAGGATAGAGGATAGGATAGTATAGAGTATTGGATAGGATACAGAATAGGATAGGATATAGGATAGGATAGGATAGAGGATAGGATAGGATAGAGGAAAGGATAGGATAGAGGATAGGATAGGATAGAGGATAGGATAGGATGGATGATAGGATATGATAGAGGATAGGATAGGTTATGATAGAGGATAGGATAGGATAGACGATAGAGGATAGGATGGATAATAGGATATTATAGAGGATAGGATAGGATAGAGGAGAGGATGGGATAGAGGATAGGATAGGATAGAGGATAGGATAGGATAGAGTATAGGATAGGGGATGGAGGATAGGATAGGATAGAGGATAAGATAGGATAGAGGATAGGATAGGATGGATGATAGGATATGACAGAGGATAGGATAGTACAGAGTATATGATTGGATAGAAAATAGGATAAGATATAGGATAGATAATAGGATAGGATATAGGATATTATAGGATAGAGGATAGGATAGGATAGAGGATACGATATGATAGAGGATAGGGTAGGATGGAGGATAGGATAGGATAGAGGATAGGATAGGATAGAGGATAGGATAGGATAGAGGATAGGATAGGATAGAGGATAGGATAGGATAGAGGAAAGGATAGGATAGAGGATAGGATAGGATAGAGGAAATGATAGGATAGAGGATAGGATAGGATAGAGGATAGGATAGGGGATGGAGGATAGGATAGGATAGAGGATAAGATAGGATAGAGGATAGGATAGGACAGAGGATAGGATAGAGTATAGGATAGAGGATGCAGGATAGGATAGGATACAGGATAGGATAGTATAGAGTATAGGATAGGATACAGAATAGGATAGGATATAGGATAGGATAGGATAGAGGATAGGATAGGATAGAGGAAAGGATAGGATAGAGGATAGGATAGGATAGAGGATAGGATAGGATGGATGATAGGATATGATAGAGGATAGGATAGGTTAGGATAGAGGATAGGATAGGATAGATGATAGAGGATAGGATGGATAATAGGATATTATAGAGGATAGGATAGGATAGAGGAGAGGGTGGGATAGAGGATAGGATAGGATAGAGGATAGGATAGGACAGAGGATAGGATAAAGTATAGGATAGAGGATGCAGGATAGGATAGGATAGAGGATAGGGTAGTATAGAGTATAGGATAGGATACAGAGTAGGATAGGATATAGGATATGATAGGATAGAGGATAGGATAGGATAGAGGAAAGGATAGGATAGAGGATAGGATAGGATAGAGGATAGGATAGGACAGAGGATAGGATAGAGTATAGGATAGAGGATGCAGGATAGGATAGGATAGAGGATAGGATAGTATAGAGTATAGGATAGGATACAGAATAGGATAGGATATAGGATAGAGAATAATATATGATATAGGATAGAGAATAGGATAGGATATAGGATATTATAGGATAGAGGATAGGATAGGATAGAGGATAGGATAGGATGGATGATAGGATATGATAGAGGATAGGATAGGTTAGGATAGAGGATAGGATAGGATAGACGATAGAGGATAGGATGGATAATAGGATATTATAGAGGATAGGATAGGATAGAGGAGAGGATGGGATAGAGGATAGGATAGGATAGAGGATAGGATAGGATAGAGGATAGGATAGGATAGAGGAAAGGATAGGATAGAGGATAGGATAGGATACAGGATAGGATAGAGGAAAGGATAGGATACAGGATAGGATAGGATAGAGGATAGGATAGGATAGAGGATAGGATACAATAGAGTATAGGATAGAGTATAGGATAGAGGATGGAGGATAGGATAGGATAGAGGATAGGATAGGATGGATGATAGGATATGATAGAGGATAGGATAGGAAAGAGGATAGGATAGGATAGATGATAAGATAGGATAGAGGATAGGATAGGATAGAGGGTAGTATAGGATAGAGGATAGGATAGGATAGTTGATACGATATGATAGAGGATAGGATAGGATAGAGGGAAGTATAGGATACAGGATAGGATAGGATAGTTGGTACGATATGATAGAGGATAGGATAGGATTGATGATAGGATATGATAGAGGATAGGATACAATAGAGTATAGGATAGAGTATATGATAGAGGATGGAGGATAGGATAGGATAGAGGATAGGATAGGATACAGAATAGGATAGGATATAGGATAGAGAATAATATATGATATAGGATAGAGAATAGGATAGGATATAGGATATTATAGGATAGAGGATAGGATATAATAGAGGATAGGATAGGATGGATGATAGGATAAGTTAGAGGACAGGATAGGTTAGGATAGAGGATAGGATAGGATAGACGATAGAGGATAGGATGGATAATAGGATATTATAGAGGATAGGATAAGATAGAGGATAGGATAGGATAGAGGATAGGATAGGATAGAGTATAGGATAGAGGATGGAGGATAGGATAGGATAGAGGATAGGATAGGATGGATGATAAGATAGGTTAGAGGATAGGATAGTATAGAGGGTAGTATAGGATAGAGGATAGGATAGGATAGAGGATAGGATGGGATAGACGATAGAGGATGCGATGCATGATAGGATAGGATAGAGGATAGGATGGGATAGAGGATAGGATAGGATAGAGGATAGGATAGGATAGAGGATAGGATAGGATAGAGGATAGGATAGGATAGAGGATAGGATAGGATAGAGGATAGGATAGGATAGAGGATAGGATAGGATAGAGGATAGGATAGGATAGAGGATAGGATAGGATAGAGGATAGGATAGGATAGAGAATAGGATAGGATAGAGGAAAGGATAGGATACATGATAGGATAGGATAGAGGATAGGATAGAGGATAGGATAGAGGAAAGGATAGGATAGAGGATAGGATAGGATAGAGGATAGGATAGGACAGAGGATAGGATAGAGTATAGGATAGAGGATGCAGGATAGGATAGGATAGAGGATAGGATAGTATAGAGTATAGGATAGGATACAGAATAGGATAGGATATAGGATAGGATAGGATAGAGGATAGGATAGGATAGAGGAAAGGATAGGATAGAGGATAGGATAGGATAGAGGATAGGATAGGATAGAGGATACGATATGATACAGGATAGGGTAGGATGGAGGATAGGATAGGATAGAGGATAGGATGGGATAGACGATAGAGGATGCGATGCATGATAGGATATGATAGAGGATAGGATAGGATGGAGGACAGGATAGGATAGAGGATAGGATAGGATAGAGGATAGGATAGGATAGAGGATACGATAGGATAGTGGAAAGGATAGAGGATGGGATAGGATAGAGGATAGGATAGGATAGAGGATAGGATAGGATAGAAGATAGGATAGGACAGAGGATAAGATAGGTTAGAGGATAGGATAGTATAGAGGGTAGTATAGGATAGAGGATAGGATAGGATAGAGGATAGGATGGGATAGACGATAGAGGATGCGATGCATGATAGGATAGGATAGAGGATAGGATAGGATAGAGGATAGGATAGGATAGAGGATAGGATAGGATAGAGGATAGGATAGGATAGAGGATAGGATAGGATAGAGGAAAGGATAGGATAGAGGATAGGATAGGATAGAGGATAGGATAGAGGAAAGGATAGGATAGGGGATAGGATAGGATAGAGGATAGGATAGGACAGAGGATAGGATAGAGTATAGGATAGAGGATGCAGGATAGGATAGGATAGAGGATAGGATAGTATAGAGTATAGGATAGGATACAGAATAGGATAGGATATAGGATAGGATAGGATAGAGGATAGGATAGGATAGAGGAACGGATAGGATAGAGGATAGGATAGGATAGAGGATAGGATAGGATGGATGATAGGATATGATAGAGGATAGGATAGGTTAGGATAGAGGATAGGATAGGATAGACGATAGAGGATAGGATGGATAATAGGATATTATAGAGGATAGGATAGGATAGAGGAGAGGATGGGATAGAGGATAGGATAGAATAGAGGATAGGATAGGATAGAGTATAGGATAGGGGATGGAGGATAGGATAGGATAGAGGATAAGATAGGATAGAGGATAGGATAGGATGGATGATAGGATATGACAGAGGATAGGATAGTACAGAGTATATGATTGGATAGAAAATAGGATAAGATATAGGATAGATAATAGGATAGGATATAGGATATTATAGGATAGAGGATAGGATAGGATAGAGGATACGATATGATAGAGGATAGGGTAGGATGGAGGATAGGATAGGATAGAGGATAGGATGGGATAGACGATAGAGGATGCGATGCATGATAGGATATGATAGAGGATAGGATAGGATGGAGGACAGGATAGGATAGAGGATAGGATAGGATAGAGGATAGGATAGGATAGAGGATAGGATAGGATAGAGGAAAGGATAGAGGATGGGATAGGATAGAGGATAGGATAGGATAGAGGATAGGATAGGATAGAAGATAGGATAGGACAGAGGATAAGATAGGTTAGAGGATAGGATAGTATAGAGGGTAGTATAGGATAGAGGATAGGATAGGATAGAGGATAGGATGGGATAGACGATAGAGGATGCGATGCATGATAGGATAGGATAGAGGATAGGATAGGATAGAGGATAGGATAGGATAGAGGATAGGATAGGATAGAGGATAGGATAGGATAGAGGATAGGATAGGATAGAGGATAGGATAGGATAGAGGAAAGGATAGGATAGAGGATAGGATAGGATAGAGGATAGGATAGAGGAAAGGATAGGATAGGGGATAGGATAGGATAGAGGATAGGATAGGACAGAGGATAGGATAGAGTATAGGATAGAGGATGCAGGATAGGATAGGATAGAGGATAGGATAGTATAGAGTATAGGATAGGATACAGAATAGGATAGGATATAGGATAGGATAGGATAGAGGATAGGATAGGATAGAGGAAAGGATAGGATAGAGGATAGGATAGGATAGAGGATAGGATAGGATGGATGATAGGATATGATAGAGGATAGGATAGGTTAGGATAGAGGATAGGATAGGATAGAGGATAGGATAGGATAGAGGATACGATATGATACAGGATAGGGTAGGATGGAGGATAGGATAGGATAGAGGATAGGATGGGATAGACGATAGAGAATGCGATGCATGATAGGATATGATAGAGGATAGGATAGGATGGAGGACAGGATAGGATAGAGGATAGGATAGGATAGAGGATAGGATAGGATAGAGGATAGGATAGGATAGAGGAAAGAATAGAGGATGGGATAGGATAGAGGATAGGATAGGATAGAGGATAGGATAGGATAGAAGATAGGATAGGACAGAGGATAAGATAGGTTAGAGGATAGGATAGTATAGAGGGTAGTATAGGATAGAGGATAGGATAGGATAGAGGATAGGATGGGATAGACGATAGAGGATGCGATGCATGATAGGATAGGATAGAGGATAGGATAGGATAGAGGATAGGATAGGATAGAGGATAGGATAGGATAGAGGATAGGATAGGATAGAGGATAGGATAGGATAGAGGATAGGATAGGATAGAGGAAAGGATAGGATAGAGGATAGGATAGGATAGAGGATAGGATAGAGGAAAGGATAGGATAGGGGATAGGATAGGATAGAGGATAGGATAGGACAGAGGATAGGATAGAGTATAGGATAGAGGATGCAGGATAGGATAGGATAGAGGATAGGATAGTATAGAGTATAGGATAGGATACAGAATAGGATAGGATATAGGATAGGATAGGATAGAGGATAGGATAGGATAGAGGAAAGGATAGGATAGAGGATAGGATAGGATAGAGGATAGGATAGGATGGATGATAGGATATGATAGAGGATAGGATAGGTTAGGATAGAGGATAGGATAGGATAGACGATAGAGGATAGGATGGATAATAGGATATTATAGAGGATAGGATAGGATAGAGGAGAGGATGGGATAGAGGATAGGATAGGATAGAGGATAGGATAGGATAGAGTATAGGATAGGGGATGGAGGATAGGATAGGATAGAGGATAAGATAGGATAGAGGATAGGATAGGATGGATGATAGGATATGACAGAGGATAGGATAGTACAGAGTATATGATTGGATAGAAAATAGGATAAGATATAGGATAGATAATAGGATAGGATATAGGATATTATAGGATAGAGGATAGGATAGGATAGAGGATACGATAAGATAGAGGATAGGGTAGGATGGAGGATAGGATAGGATAGAGGATAGGATAGGATAGAGGATAGGATAGGACAGAGGATAGGATAGAGTATAGGATAGAGGATGCAGGATAGGATAGGATAGAGGATAGGATAGTATAGAGTATAGGATAGGATACAGCATAGGATAGGATATAGGATAGAGAATAATATATGATATAGTATAGAGAATAGGATAGGATATAGGATATTATAGGATAGAGGATAGGATAGGATAGAGGATAGGATAGGACGGATGATAGGATATAATAGAGGATAGGATAGGATAGACGATAGAGGATAGGATGGATAATAGGATATTATAGAGGATAGGATAGGATAGAGGAGAGGATGGGATAGAGGATAGGATAGGATAGAGGATAGGATAGGATAGAGTATAGGATAGGGGATGGAGGATAGGATAGGATAGAGGATAAGATAGGATAGAGGATAGGATAGGACAGAGGATAGGATAGAGTATAGGATAGAGGATGCAGGATAGGATAGGATAGAGGATAGGATAGTATAGAGTATAGGATAGGATACAGAATAGGATAGGATATAGGATAGGATAGGATAGAGGATAGGATAGGATAGAGGAAAGGATAGGATAGAGGATAGGATAGGATAGAGGATAGGATAGGATGGATGATAGGATATGATAGAGGATAGGATAGGTTAGGATAGAGGATAGGATAGGATAGACGATAGAGGATAGGATGGATAATAGGATATTATAGAGGATAGGATAGGATAGAGGAGAGGATGGGATAGAGGATAGGATAGGATAGAGGATAGGATAGGATAGAGTATAGGATAGGGGATGGAGGATAGGATAGGATAGAGGATAAGATAGGATAGAGGATAGGATAGGATGGATGATAGGATATGACAGAGGATAGGATAGTACAGAGTATATGATTGGATAGAAAATAGGATAAGATATAGGATAGATAATAGGATAGGATATAGGATATTATAGGATAGAGGATAGGATAGGATAGAGGATACGATATGATAGAGGATAGGGTAGGATGGAGGATAGGATAGGATAGAGGATAGGATAGGATAGAGGATAGGATAGGATAGAGGATAGGATAGGATAGAGGATAGGATAGGATAGAGGAAAGGATAGGATAGAGGATAGGATAGGATAGAGGAAAGGATAGGATAGAGGATAGGATAGGATAGAGGATAGGATAGGACAGAGGATAGGATAGAGTATAGGATAGAGGATGCAGGATAGGATAGGAAAGAGGATAGGATAGTATAGAGTATAGGATAGAGGAAAGGATAGGATAGAGGATAGGATAGGATAGAGGATAGGATAGTACAGAGGATAGGATAGAGTATAGGATAGAGGATGCAGGATAGGATAGGATAGAGGATAGGATAGTATAGAGTATAGGATAGGATACAGAATAGGATAGGATATAGGATAGGATAGGATAGAGGATAGGATAGGATAGAGGAAAGGATAGGATAGAGGATAGGATAGGATAGAGAATAGGATAGGACAGAGGATAGGATAGATTATAGGATAGAGGATGCAGGATAGGATAGGATAGAGGATAGGATAGTATAGAGTATAGGATAGGATACAGAATAGGATAGGATATAGGATAGAGAATAATATATGATATAGGATAGAGAATAGGATAGGATATAGGATATTATAGGATAGAGGATAGGATAGGATAGAGGATAGGATAGGATGGATGATAGGATATGATAGAGGATAGGATAGGTTAGGATAGAGGATAGGATAGGATAGACGATAGAGGATAGGATGGATAATAGGATATTATAGAGGATAGGATAGGATAGAGGAGAGGATGGGATAGAGGATAGGATAGGATAGAGGATAGGATAGGATAGAGTATAGGATAGGGGATGGAGGATAGGATAGAAAATAGGATAAGATATAGGATAGATAATAGGATAGGATATAGGATATTATAGGATAGAGGATAGGATAGGATAGAGGATACGATATGATAGAGGATAGGGTAGGATGGAGGATAGGATAGGATAGAGGATAGGATAGGATAGTTGATACGATATGATAGAGGATAGGGTAGGATGGAGGATAGGATAGGATAGAGGATAGGATAGGATAGAGGATAGGATAGGATAGAGGATAGGATAGGATAGAGGATAGGATAGGATAGAGGAAAGGATAGGATAGAGGATAGGATAGGATAGAGGAAAGGATAGGATAGAGGATAGGATAGGATAGAGGATAGGATAGGACAGGGGATAGGATAGAGTATAGGATAGAGGATGCAGGATAGGATAGGATAGAGGATAGGATAGTATAGAGTATAGGATAGAGGAAAGGATAGGATAGAGGATAGGATAGGATAGAGGATAGGATAGGACAGAGGATAGGATAGAGTATAGGATAGAGGATGCAGGATAGGATAGGATAGAGGATAGGATAGTATAGAGTATAGGATAGGATACAGAATAGGATAGGATATAGGATAGGATAGGATAGAGGATAGGATAGGATAGAGGAAAGGATAGGATAGAGGATAGGATAGGATAGAGAATAGGATAGGACAGAGGATAGGATAGAGTATAGGATAGAGGATGCAGGATAGGATAGGATAGAGGATAGGATAGGATACAGGATAGGATAGAGGATCGGATAGAGGATAGGATAGGATAGAGGATCGGATAGAGGATAGGATAAGATAGAGGATCGGATAAAGGATAGGATAGGATAGAGGAAAGGATATAATAGAGGATAGGTAATTGGATAGGATAGAGGATAGGATAAGGTAGAGGATAGTATAGGATAGAGGATGGGATAGGATAGAGGATAGGATAGGATAAAGGATAGGATAGGATAGAGGATAGGATAGGATAGAGGATAGGATAGGATAGAGGATAGGATAGTATAGAGGAAAGGATAGGATAGAGGATAGGATAGGATAGGATAGAGGAAAGGATAGGATAGAGGATAGGATAGGATAGAGGATAGGATAGGACAGAGGATAGGATAGAGTATAGGATAGAGGATGCAGGATAGGATAGGATAGAGGATAGGATAGTATAGAGTATAGGATAGAGGAAAGGATAGGATAGAGGATAGGATAGGATAGAGGATAGGATAGGACAGAGGATAGGATAGAGTATAGGATAGAGGATGCAGGATAGGATAGGATAGAGGATAGGATAGGATACAGGATAGGATAGGATAGAGGATAGGATAGGATGGGATAGAGGATAGGATAGGATAGAGGTTATATAATAGGATTGAGGAAAGGATAGGATAGAGGATAGGATAGGATAGAGGATAGGATAGGATAGAGAATAGGATAGGATATAGGATATTATAGGATAGAGGATAGGATAGGATAGAGGATAGGATAGGATGGATGATAGGATATGATAGAGGATAGGATAGGTTAGGATAGAGGATAGGATAGGATAGACGATAGAGGATAGGATGGATAATAGGATATTATAGAGGATAGGATAGGATAGAGGAGAGGATGGGATAGAGGATAGGATAGGATAGAGTATAGGATAGGGGATGGAGGATAGGATAGAAAATAGGATAAGATATAGGATAGATAATAGGATAGGATATAGGATATTATAGGATAGAGGATAGGATAGGATAGAGGATACGATATGATAGAGGATAGGGTAGGATGGAGGATAGGATAGGATAGAGGATAGGATAATATAGACGATAGGATAGGATAGAGGATAGGATAGGGGATTGGATAGGATAGGATGGAGGGTACGATATTATAGAGGATACGATAGGATAGAGGATAGGATAGGATGGGATAGAGGATAGGATAGGATACAGGATAGGATAGGATAGAGGATAGGATAGGATGGGATAGAGGATAGGATAGGATAGAGGTTATATAATAGGATTGAGGAAAGGATAGGATAGAGGATAGGATAGGATAGAGGATAGGATAGGATAGAGGATAGGATAGGATAGAGGATAGGATAGGATAGAGGATAGGATAGGATAGAGTATACGATAGAGGATTGGATATGATAGAGGATAGGATAGAGGATACGATAGAGGATTGGATATGATAGAGGATAAGATAGAGGATAGGATAGGATAGAGGATAGGATAGGATAGAGGATCGGATAGAGGATAGGATAGGATAGAGGATAGGATAGGATAGAGGATAGGATATAATAGAGGATTGGATAGGATAGAGGATAGGATAGGATAGAGGATCTAATAGAGGATAGGATAGGATAGAGGATAGGATAGGATAGAGGATAGGATAGGATAGAGGATAGGATAGGATAGAGGATAGGATAAGATAGAGGATAGGATAGGATGGGATAGAGGATAGGATAGGATAGAATAGGATAGATGATATTATAGGATAGAGTAAACGATATTATAGAGGATAAGATAGGGTAGAGGATAGGATAGAGGATAGGATAGAGGATAGGATAGAGGATAGGATAGAGGATAGGATAGAGGATAGGATAAGATAGAGGATAGGATAGAGGATAGGATAGAGGATAGGATAAGATAGAGGATAGGATAGGATAGAGGATAGGATAGGATAGAGGATCGGATAGAGGATAGGATAGGTAATTGGATAGGATAGAGGATAGGATAAGGTAGAGGATAGTATAGGATAGAGGATAGGATAGGATAGAGGATAGGATAGGATAGAGGATAGGATAGGAAAAAGGATAGGATAGGATAGGATAGAGGATAGGATAGGATAGAGGATAGGATAGGATACAGGATAGGATAGGATAGAGGATAATATAGGATAGAGGATAGGATAGGATAGAGGATAGGATAGGATAGAGGATAGGATAGGATAGAGGATAGGATAGGATAGAGGATAGGATAGAGGATAGGATAGGATAGAGGATAGGACAGGGGATAGGATAGGATAGAGGATCGGATAGAGGATAGGATAGGATAGAGGATCGGATAGAGGATAGGATAGGATAGAGGAAAGGATATAATAGAGGATAGGATAGGTAATTGGATAGGATAGAGGATAGGATAAGGTAGAGGATAGTATAGGATAGAGGATGGGATAGGATAGAGGATAGGATAGGATAAAGGATAGGATAGGATAGAGGATAGGATAGGATAGAGGATAGGATAGGATACAGGATAGGATAGAGGATCGGATAGAGGATAGGATAGGATAGAGGATAGGATAGAGGATAGGATAAGATAGAGGATCGGATAAAGGATAGGATAGGATAGAGGAAAGGATATAATAGAGGATAGGATAGGTAATTGGATAGGATAGAGGATAGGATAAGGTAGAGGATAGTATAGGATAGAGGATGGGATAGGATAGAGGATAGGATAGGATAAAGGATAGGATAGGATAGAGGATAGGATAGGATAGAGGATAGGATAGGATAGAGGATAGGATAGGATAGAGGAAAGGATAGGATAGAGGATAGGATAGGATAGAGGAAAGGATAGGATAGAGGATAGGATAGGATAGAGGATAGGATAGGACAGAGGATAGGATAGAGTATAGGATAGAGGATGCAGGATAGGATAGGATAGAGGATAGGATAGTATAGAGTATAGGATAGAGGAAAGGATAGGATAGAGGATAGGATAGGATAGAGGATAGGATAGGACAGAGGATAGGATAGAGTATAGGATAGAGGATGCAGGATAGGATAGGATAGAGGATAGGATAGTATAGAGTATAGGATAGGATACAGAATAGGATAGGATATAGGATAGGATAGGATAGAGGATAGGATAGGATAGAGGAAAGGATAGGATAGAGGATAGGATAGGATAGAGAATAGGATAGGACAGAGGATAGGATAGAGTATAGGATAGAGGATGCAGGATAGGATAGGATAGAGGATAGGATAGTATAGAGTATAGGATAGGATACAGAATAGGATAGGATATAGGATAGGATAGGATAGAGGATAGGATAGGATAGAGGATAGGATAGGATAGAGGATAGGATAGGATAGAGGAAAGGATAGGATAGAGGATAGGATAGGATAGAGGATAGGATAGAGGAAAGGATAGGATAGGGGATAGGATAGGATAGAGGATAGGATAGGACAGAGGATAGGATAGAGTATAGGATAGAGGTTGCAGGATAGGATAGGATAGAGGATAGGATAGTATAGAGTATAGGATAGGATACAGAATAGGATAGGATATAGGATAGGATAGGATAGAGGATAGGATAGGATAGAGGAAAGGATAGGATAGAGGATAGGATAGGATAGAGGATAGGATAGGATGGATGATAGGATATGATAGAGGATAGGATAGGTTAGGATAGAGGATAGGATAGGATAGACGATAGAGGATAGGATGGATAATAGGATATTATAGAGGATAGGATAGGATAGAGGAGAGGATGGGATAGAGGATAGGATAGGATAGAGGATAGGATAGGATAGAGTATAGGATAGGGGATGGAGGATAGGATAGGATAGAGGATAAGATAGGATAGAGGATAGGATAGGATGGATGATAGGATATGACAGAGGATAGGATAGTACAGAGTATATGATTGGATAGAAAATAGGATAAGATATAGGATAGATAATAGGATAGGATATAGGATATTATAGGATAGAGGATAGGATAGGATAGAGGATACGATAAGATAGAGGATAGGGTAGGATGGAGGATAGGATAGGATAGAGGATAGGATAGAATAGAGGATAGGATAGGACAGAGGATAGGATAGAGTATAGGATAGAGGATGCAGGATAGGATAGGATAGAGGATAGGATAGTATAGAGTATAGGATAGGATACAGCATAGGATAGGATATAGGATAGAGAATAATATATGATATAGTATAGAGAATAGGATAGGATATAGGATATTATAGGATAGAGGATAGGATAGGATAGAGGATAGGATAGGACGGATGATAGGATATGATAGAGGATAGGATAGGATAGACGATAGAGGATAGGATGGATAATAGGATATTATAGAGGATAGGATAGGATAGAGGAGAGGATGGGATAGAGGATAGGATAGGATAGAGGATAGGATAGGATAGAGTATAGGATAGGGGATGGAGGATAGGATAGGATAGAGGATAAGATAGGATAGAGGATAGGATAGGACAGAGGATAGGATAGAGTATAGGATAGAGGATGCAGGATAGGATAGGATAGAGGATAGGATAGTATAGAGTATAGGATAGGATACAGAATAGGATAGGATATAGGATAGGATAGGATAGAGGATAGGATAGGATAGAGGAAAGGATAGGATAGAGGATAGGATAGGATAGAGGATAGGATAGGATGGATGATAGGATATGATAGAGGATAGGATAGGTTAGGATAGAGGATAGGATAGGATAGACGATAGAGGATAGGATGGATAATAGGATATTATAGAGGATAGGATAGGATAGAGGAGAGGATGGGATAGAGGATAGGATAGGATAGAGGATAGGATAGGATAGAGTATAGGATAGGGGATGGAGGATAGGATAGGATAGAGGATAAGATAGGATAGAGGATAGGATAGGATGGATGATAGGATATGACAGAGGATAGGATAGTACAGAGTATATGATTGGATAGAAAATAGGATAAGATATAGGATAGATAATAGGATAGGATATAGGATATTATAGGATAGAGGATAGGATAGGATAGAGGATACGATATGATAGAGGATAGGGTAGGATGGAGGATAGGATAGGATAGAGGATAGGATAGGATAGAGGATAGGATAGGATAGAGGATAGGATAGGATAGAGGATAGGATAGGATAGAGGAAAGGATAGGATAGAGGATAGGATAGGATAGAGGAAAGGATAGGATAGAGGATAGGATAGGATAGAGGATAGGATAGGACAGAGGATAGGATAGAGTATAGGATAGAGGATGCAGGATAGGATAGGAAAGAGGATAGGATAGTATAGAGTATAGGATAGAGGAAAGGATAGGATAGTACAGAGTGTAGGATAGAGTATAGGATAGAGGATGCAGGATAGGATAGGATAGAGGATAGGATAGTATAGAGTATAGGATAGGATACAGAATAGGATAGGATATAGGATAGGATAGGATAGAGGATAGGATAGGATAGAGGAAAGGATAGTATAGAGTATAGGATAGGATACAGAATAGGATAGGATATAGGATAGGATAGGATAGAGGATAGGATAGGATAGAGGAAAGGATAGGATAGAGGATAGGATAGGATAGAGAATAGGATAGGACAGAGGATAGGATAGATTATAGGATAGAGGATGCAGGATAGGATAGGATAGAGGATAGGATAGTATAGAGTATAGGATAGGATACAGAATAGGATAGGATATAGGATAGAGAATAATATATGATATAGGATAGAGAATAGGATAGGATATAGGATATTATAGGATAGAGGATAGGATAGGATAGAGGATAGGATAGGATGGATGATAGGATATGATAGAGGATAGGATAGGTTAGGATAGAGGATAGGATAGGATAGACGATAGAGGATAGGATGGATAATAGGATATTATAGAGGATAGGATAGGATAGAGGAGAGGATGGGATAGAGGATAGGATAGGATAGAGGATAGGATAGGATAGAGTATAGGATAGGGGATGGAGGATAGGATAGAAAATAGGATAAGATATAGGATAGATAATAGGATAGGATATAGGATATTATAGGATAGAGGATAGGATAGGATAGAGGATACGATATGATAGAGGATAGGGTAGGATGGAGGATAGGATAGGATAGAGGATAGGATAGGATAGTTGATACGATATGATCGAGGATAGGGTAGGATGGAGGATAGGATAGGATAGAGGATAGGATAGGATAGAGGATAGGATAGGATAGAGGATAGGATAGGATAGAGGATAGGATAGGATAGAGGAAAGGATAGGATAGAGGATAGGATAGGATAGAGGAAAGGATAGGATAGAGGATAGGATAGGATAGAGGATAGGATAGGACAGAGGATAGGATAGAGTATAGGATAGAGGATGCAGGATAGGATAGGATAGAGGATAGGATAGTATAGAGTATAGGATAGAGGAAAGGATAGGATAGAGGATAGGATAGGATAGAGGATAGGATAGGACAGAGGATAGGATAGAGTATAGGATAGAGGATGCAGGATAGGATAGGATAGAGGATAGGATAGTATAGAGTATAGGATAGGATACAGAATAGGATAGGATATAGGATAGGATAGGATAGAGGATAGGATAGGATAGAGGAAAGGATAGGATAGAGGATAGGATAGGATAGAGAATAGGATAGGACAGAGGATAGGATAGAGTATAGGATAGAGGATGCAGGATAGGATAGGATAGAGGATAGGATAGGATACAGGATAGGATAGAGGATCGGATAGAGGATAGGATAGGATAGAGGATCGGATAGAGGATAGGATAAGATAGAGGATCGGATAAAGGATAGGATAGGATAGAGGAAAGGATATAATAGAGGATAGGATAGGTAATTGGATAGGATAGAGGATAGGATAAGGTAGAGGATAGTATAGGATAGAGGATGGGATAGGATAGAGGATAGGATAGGATAAAGGATAGGATAGGATAGAGGATAGGATAGGATAGAGGATAGGATAGGATAGAGGATAGGATAGTATAGAGGAAAGGATAGGATAGAGGATAGGATAGGATAGAGGAAAGGATAGGATAGAGGATAGGATAGGATAGAGGATAGGATAGGACAGAGGATAGGATAGAGTATAGGATAGAGGATGCAGGATAGGATAGGATAGAGGATAGGATAGTATAGAGTATAGGATAGGATACAGAATAGGATAGGATATAGGATAGGATAGGATAGAGGATAGGATAGGATAGAGGAAAGGATAGGATAGAGGATAGGATAGGATAGAGGATAGGATAGGATGGATGATAGGATATGATAGAGGATAGGATAGGTTAGGATAGAGGATAGGATAGGATAGAGGATAGGATAGGATAGAGGATACGATATGATACAGGATAGGGTAGGATGGAGGATAGGATAGGATAGAGGATAGGATGGGATAGACGATAGAGAATGCGATGCATGATAGGATATGATAGAGGATAGGATAGGATGGAGGACAGGATAGGATAGAGGATAGGATAGGATAGAGGATAGGATAGGATAGAGGATAGGATAGGATAGAGGAAAGAATAGAGGATGGGATAGGATAGAGGATAGGATAGGATAGAGGATAGGATAGGATAGAAGATAGGATAGGACAGAGGATAAGATAGGTTAGAGGATAGGATAGTATAGAGGGTAGTATAGGATAGAGGATAGGATAGGATAGAGGATAGGATGGGATAGACGATAGAGGATGCGATGCATGATAGGATAGGATAGAGGATAGGATAGGATAGAGGATAGGATAGGATAGAGGATAGGATAGGATAGAGGATAGGATAGGATAGAGGATAGGATAGGATAGAGGATAGGATAGGATAGAGGAAAGGATAGGATAGAGGATAGGATAGGATAGAGGATAGGATAGAGGAAAGGATAGGATAGGGGATAGGATAGGATAGAGGATAGGATAGGACAGAGGATAGGATAGAGTATAGGATAGAGGATGCAGGATAGGATAGGATAGAGGATAGGATAGTATAGAGTATAGGATAGGATACAGAATAGGATAGGATATAGGATAGGATAGGATAGAGGATAGGATAGGATAGAGGAAAGGATAGGATAGAGGATAGGATAGGATAGAGGATAGGATAGGATGGATGATAGGATATGATAGAGGATAGGATAGGTTAGGATAGAGGATAGGATAGGATAGACGATAGAGGATAGGATGGATAATAGGATATTATAGAGGATAGGATAGGATAGAGGAGAGGATGGGATAGAGGATAGGATAGGATAGAGGATAGGATAGGATAGAGTATAGGATAGGGGATGGAGGATAGGATAGGATAGAGGATAAGATAGGATAGAGGATAGGATAGGATGGATGATAGGATATGACAGAGGATAGGATAGTACAGAGTATATGATTGGATAGAAAATAGGATAAGATATAGGATAGATAATAGGATAGGATATAGGATATTATAGGATAGAGGATAGGATAGGATAGAGGATACGATAAGATAGAGGATAGGGTAGGATGGAGGATAGGATAGGATAGAGGATAGGATAGGATAGAGGATAGGATAGGACAGAGGATAGGATAGAGTATAGGATAGAGGATGCAGGATAGGATAGGATAGAGGATAGGATAGTATAGAGTATAGGATAGGATACAGCATAGGATAGGATATAGGATAGAGAATAATATATGATATAGTATAGAGAATAGGATAGGATATAGGATATTATAGGATAGAGGATAGGATAGGATAGAGGATAGGATAGGACGGATGATAGGATATAATAGAGGATAGGATAGGATAGACGATAGAGGATAGGATGGATAATAGGATATTATAGAGGATAGGATAGGATAGAGGAGAGGATGGGATAGAGGATAGGATAGGATAGAGGATAGGATAGGATAGAGTATAGGATAGGGGATGGAGGATAGGATAGGATAGAGGATAAGATAGGATAGAGGATAGGATAGGACAGAGGATAGGATAGAGTATAGGATAGAGGATGCAGGATAGGATAGGATAGAGGATAGGATAGTATAGAGTATAGGATAGGATACAGAATAGGATAGGATATAGGATAGGATAGGATAGAGGATAGGATAGGATAGAGGAAAGGATAGGATAGAGGATAGGATAGGATAGAGGATAGGATAGGATGGATGATAGGATATGATAGAGGATAGGATAGGTTAGGATAGAGGATAGGATAGGATAGACGATAGAGGATAGGATGGATAATAGGATATTATAGAGGATAGGATAGGATAGAGGAGAGGATGGGATAGAGGATAGGATAGGATAGAGGATAGGATAGGATAGAGTATAGGATAGGGGATGGAGGATAGGATAGGATAGAGGATAAGATAGGATAGAGGATAGGATAGGATGGATGATAGGATATGACAGAGGATAGGATAGTACAGAGTATATGATTGGATAGAAAATAGGATAAGATATAGGATAGATAATAGGATAGGATATAGGATATTATAGGATAGAGGATAGGATAGGATAGAGGATACGATATGATAGAGGATAGGGTAGGATGGAGGATAGGATAGGATAGAGGATAGGATAGGATAGAGGATAGGATAGGATAGAGGATAGGATAGGATAGAGGATAGGATAGGATAGAGGAAAGGATAGGATAGAGGATAGGATAGGATAGAGGAAAGGATAGGATAGAGGATAGGATAGGATAGAGGATAGGATAGGACAGAGGATAGGATAGAGTATAGGATAGAGGATGCAGGATAGGATAGGAAAGAGGATAGGATAGTATAGAGTATAGGATAGAGGAAAGGATAGGATAGAGGATAGGATAGGATAGAGGATAGGATAGTACAGAGGATAGGATAGAGTATAGGATAGAGGATGCAGGATAGGATAGGATAGAGGATAGGATAGTATAGAGTATAGGATAGGATACAGAATAGGATAGGATATAGGATAGGATAGGATAGAGGATAGGATAGGATAGAGGAAAGGATAGGATAGAGGATAGGATAGGATAGAGAATAGGATAGGACAGAGGATAGGATAGATTATAGGATAGAGGATGCAGGATAGGATAGGATAGAGGATAGGATAGTATAGAGTATAGGATAGGATACAGAATAGGATAGGATATAGGATAGAGAATAATATATGATATAGGATAGAGAATAGGATAGGATATAGGATATTATAGGATAGAGGATAGGATAGGATAGAGGATAGGATAGGATGGATGATAGGATATGATAGAGGATAGGATAGGTTAGGATAGAGGATAGGATAGGATAGACGATAGAGGATAGGATGGATAATAGGATATTATAGAGGATAGGATAGGATAGAGGAGAGGATGGGATAGAGGATAGGATAGGATAGAGGATAGGATAGGATAGAGTATAGGATAGGGGATGGAGGATAGGATAGAAAATAGGATAAGATATAGGATAGATAATAGGATAGGATATAGGATATTATAGGATAGAGGATAGGATAGGATAGAGGATACGATATGATAGAGGATAGGGTAGGATGGAGGATAGGATAGGATAGAGGATAGGATAGGATAGTTGATACGATATGATAGAGGATAGGGTAGGATGGAGGATAGGATAGGATAGAGGATAGGATAGGATAGAGGATAGGATAGGATAGAGGATAGGATAGGATAGAGGATAGGATAGGATAGAGGAAAGGATAGGATAGAGGATAGGATAGGATAGAGGAAAGGATAGGATAGAGGATAGGATAGGATAGAGGATAGGATAGGACAGGGGATAGGATAGAGTATAGGATAGAGGATGCAGGATAGGATAGGATAGAGGATAGGATAGTATAGAGTATAGGATAGAGGAAAGGATAGGATAGAGGATAGGATAGGATAGAGGATAGGATAGGACAGAGGATAGGATAGAGTATAGGATAGAGGATGCAGGATAGGATAGGATAGAGGATAGGATAGTATAGAGTATAGGATAGGATACAGAATAGGATAGGATATAGGATAGGATAGGATAGAGGATAGGATAGGATAGAGGAAAGGATAGGATAGAGGATAGGATAGGATAGAGAATAGGATAGGACAGAGGATAGGATAGAGTATAGGATAGAGGATGCAGGATAGGATAGGATAGAGGATAGGATAGGATACAGGATAGGATAGAGGATCGGATAGAGGATAGGATAGGATAGAGGATCGGATAGAGGATAGGATAAGATAGAGGATCGGATAAAGGATAGGATAGGATAGAGGAAAGGATATAATAGAGGATAGGTAATTGGATAGGATAGAGGATAGGATAAGGTAGAGGATAGTATAGGATAGAGGATGGGATAGGATAGAGGATAGGATAGGATAAAGGATAGGATAGGATAGAGGATAGGATAGGATAGAGGATAGGATAGGATAGAGGATAGGATAGTATAGAGGAAAGGATAGGATAGAGGATAGGATAGGATAGGATAGAGGAAAGGATAGGATAGAGGATAGGATAGGATAGAGGATAGGATAGGACAGAGGATAGGATAGAGTATAGGATAGAGGATGCAGGATAGGATAGGATAGAGGATAGGATAGTATAGAGTATAGGATAGAGGAAAGGATAGGATAGAGGATAGGATAGGATAGAGGATAGGATAGGACAGAGGATAGGATAGAGTATAGGATAGAGGATGCAGGATAGGATAGGATAGAGGATAGGATAGGATACAGGATAGGATAGGATAGAGGATAGGATAGGATGGGATAGAGGATAGGATAGGATAGAGGTTATATAATAGGATTGAGGAAAGGATAGGATAGAGGATAGGATAGGATAGAGGATAGGATAGGATAGAGAATAGGATAGGATATAGGATATTATAGGATAGAGGATAGGATAGGATAGAGGATAGGATAGGATGGATGATAGGATATGATAGAGGATAGGATAGGTTAGGATAGAGGATAGGATAGGATAGACGATAGAGGATAGGATGGATAATAGGATATTATAGAGGATAGGATAGGATAGAGGAGAGGATGGGATAGAGGATAGGATAGGATAGAGTATAGGATAGGGGATGGAGGATAGGATAGAAAATAGGATAAGATATAGGATAGATAATAGGATAGGATATAGGATATTATAGGATAGAGGATAGGATAGGATAGAGGATACGATATGATAGAGGATAGGGTAGGATGGAGGATAGGATAGGATAGAGGATAGGATAATATAGACGATAGGATAGGATAGAGGATAGGATAGGGGATTGGATAGGATAGGATGGAGGGTACGATATTATAGAGGATACGATAGGATAGAGGATAGGATAGGATGGGATAGAGGATAGGATAGGATACAGGATAGGATAGGATAGAGGATAGGATAGGATGGGATAGAGGATAGGATAGGATAGAGGTTATATAATAGGATTGAGGAAAGGATAGGATAGAGGATAGGATAGGATAGAGGATAGGATAGGATAGAGGATAGGATAGGATAGAGGATAGGATAGGATAGAGGATAGGATAGGATAGAGTATACGATAGAGGATTGGATATGATAGAGGATAGGATAGAGGATACGATAGAGGATTGGATATGATAGAGGATAAGATAGAGGATAGGATAGGATAGAGGATAGGATAGGATAGAGGATCGGATAGAGGATAGGATAGGATAGAGGATAGGATAGGATAGAGGATAGGATATAATAGAGGATTGGATAGGATAGAGGATAGGATAGGATAGAGGATCTAATAGAGGATAGGATAGGATAGAGGATAGGATAGGATAGAGGATAGGATAGGATAGAGGATAGGATAGGATAGAGGATAGGATAAGATAGAGGATAGGATAGGATGGGATAGAGGATAGGATAGGATAGAATAGGATAGATGATATTATAGGATAGAGTAAACGATATTATAGAGGATAAGATAGGGTAGAGGATAGGATAGAGGATAGGATAGAGGATAGGATAGAGGATAGGATAGAGGATAGGATAGAGGATAGGATAAGATAGAGGATAGGATAGAGGATAGGATAGAGGATAGGATAAGATAGAGGATAGGATAGGATAGAGGATAGGATAGGATAGAGGATCGGATAGAGGATAGGATAGGTAATTGGATAGGATAGAGGATAGGATAAGGTAGAGGATAGTATAGGATAGAGGATAGGATAGGATAGAGGATAGGATAGGATAGAGGATAGGATAGGAAAAAGGATAGGATAGGATAGGATAGAGGATAGGATAGGATAGAGGATAGGATAGGATACAGGATAGGATAGGATAGAGGATAATATAGGATAGAGGATAGGATAGGATAGAGGATAGGATAGGATAGAGGATAGGATAGGATAGAGGATAGGATAGGATAGAGGATAGGATAGAGGATAGGATAGGATAGAGGATAGGACAGGGGATAGGATAGGATAGAGGATCGGATAGAGGATAGGATAGGATAGAGGATCGGATAGAGGATAGGATAGGATAGAGGAAAGGATATAATAGAGGATAGGATAGGTAATTGGATAGGATAGAGGATAGGATAAGGTAGAGGATAGTATAGGATAGAGGATGGGATAGGATAGAGGATAGGATAGGATAAAGGATAGGATAGGATAGAGGATAGGATAGGATAGAGGATAGGATAGGATACAGGATAGGATAGAGGATCGGATAGAGGATAGGATAGGATAGAGGATAGGATAGAGGATAGGATAAGATAGAGGATCGGATAAAGGATAGGATAGGATAGAGGAAAGGATATAATAGAGGATAGGATAGGTAATTGGATAGGATAGAGGATAGGATAAGGTAGAGGATAGTATAGGATAGAGGATGGGATAGGATAGAGGATAGGATAGGATAAAGGATAGGATAGGATAGAGGATAGGATAGGATAGAGGATAGGATAGGATAGAGGATAGGATAGGATAGAGGAAAGGATAGGATAGAGGATAGGATAGGATAGAGGAAAGGATAGGATAGAGGATAGGATAGGATAGAGGATAGGATAGGACAGAGGATAGGATAGAGTATAGGATAGAGGATGCAGGATAGGATAGGATAGAGGATAGGATAGTATAGAGTATAGGATAGAGGAAAGGATAGGATAGAGGATAGGATAGGATAGAGGATAGGATAGGACAGAGGATAGGATAGAGTATAGGATAGAGGATGCAGGATAGGATAGGATAGAGGATAGGATAGTATAGAGTATAGGATAGGATACAGAATAGGATAGGATATAGGATAGGATAGGATAGAGGATAGGATAGGATAGAGGAAAGGATAGGATAGAGGATAGGATAGGATAGAGAATAGGATAGGACAGAGGATAGGATAGAGTATAGGATAGAGGATGCAGGATAGGATAGGATAGAGGATAGGATAGTATAGAGTATAGGATAGGATACAGAATAGGATAGGATATAGGATAGGATAGGATAGAGGATAGGATAGGATAGAGGATAGGATAGGATAGAGGATAGGATAGGATAGAGGAAAGGATAGGATAGAGGATAGGATAGGATAGAGGATAGGATAGAGGAAAGGATAG
Source organism: Halictus rubicundus (assembly GCF_050948215.1). NCBI lineage: Eukaryota > Metazoa > Arthropoda > Insecta > Hymenoptera > Halictidae > Halictus > Halictus rubicundus. The sequence goes on along the minus strand of NW_027489050.1, from coordinate 60,116 downwards.
GATAGGGGATAGGATAGGATAGAGGATAGGATAGGACAGAGGATAGGATAGAGTATAGGATAGAGGTTGCAGGATAGGATAGGATAGAGGATAGGATAGTATAGAGTATAGGATAGGATACAGAATAGGATAGGATATAGGATAGGATAGGATAGAGGATAGGATAGGATAGAGGAAAGGATAGGATAGAGGATAGGATAGGATAGAGGATAGGATAGGATGGATGATAGGATATGATAGAGGATAGGATAGGTTAGGATAGAGGATAGGATAGGATAGACGATAGAGGATAGGATGGATAATAGGATATTATAGAGGATAGGATAGGATAGAGGAGAGGATGGGATAGAGGATAGGATAGGATAGAGGATAGGATAGGATAGAGTATAGGATAGGGGATGGAGGATAGGATAGGATAGAGGATAAGATAGGATAGAGGATAGGATAGGATGGATGATAGGATATGACAGAGGATAGGATAGTACAGAGTATATGATTGGATAGAAAATAGGATAAGATATAGGATAGATAATAGGATAGGATATAGGATATTATAGGATAGAGGATAGGATAGGATAGAGGATACGATAAGATAGAGGATAGGGTAGGATGGAGGATAGGATAGGATAGAGGATAGGATAGAATAGAGGATAGGATAGGACAGAGGATAGGATAGAGTATAGGATAGAGGATGCAGGATAGGATAGGATAGAGGATAGGATAGTATAGAGTATAGGATAGGATACAGCATAGGATAGGATATAGGATAGAGAATAATATATGATATAGTATAGAGAATAGGATAGGATATAGGATATTATAGGATAGAGGATAGGATAGGATAGAGGATAGGATAGGACGGATGATAGGATATGATAGAGGATAGGATAGGATAGACGATAGAGGATAGGATGGATAATAGGATATTATAGAGGATAGGATAGGATAGAGGAGAGGATGGGATAGAGGATAGGATAGGATAGAGGATAGGATAGGATAGAGTATAGGATAGGGGATGGAGGATAGGATAGGATAGAGGATAAGATAGGATAGAGGATAGGATAGGACAGAGGATAGGATAGAGTATAGGATAGAGGATGCAGGATAGGATAGGATAGAGGATAGGATAGTATAGAGTATAGGATAGGATACAGAATAGGATAGGATATAGGATAGGATAGGATAGAGGATAGGATAGGATAGAGGAAAGGATAGGATAGAGGATAGGATAGGATAGAGGATAGGATAGGATGGATGATAGGATATGATAGAGGATAGGATAGGTTAGGATAGAGGATAGGATAGGATAGACGATAGAGGATAGGATGGATAATAGGATATTATAGAGGATAGGATAGGATAGAGGAGAGGATGGGATAGAGGATAGGATAGGATAGAGGATAGGATAGGATAGAGTATAGGATAGGGGATGGAGGATAGGATAGGATAGAGGATAAGATAGGATAGAGGATAGGATAGGATGGATGATAGGATATGACAGAGGATAGGATAGTACAGAGTATATGATTGGATAGAAAATAGGATAAGATATAGGATAGATAATAGGATAGGATATAGGATATTATAGGATAGAGGATAGGATAGGATAGAGGATACGATATGATAGAGGATAGGGTAGGATGGAGGATAGGATAGGATAGAGGATAGGATAGGATAGAGGATAGGATAGGATAGAGGATAGGATAGGATAGAGGATAGGATAGGATAGAGGAAAGGATAGGATAGAGGATAGGATAGGATAGAGGAAAGGATAGGATAGAGGATAGGATAGGATAGAGGATAGGATAGGACAGAGGATAGGATAGAGTATAGGATAGAGGATGCAGGATAGGATAGGAAAGAGGATAGGATAGTATAGAGTATAGGATAGAGGAAAGGATAGGATAGTACAGAGTGTAGGATAGAGTATAGGATAGAGGATGCAGGATAGGATAGGATAGAGGATAGGATAGTATAGAGTATAGGATAGGATACAGAATAGGATAGGATATAGGATAGGATAGGATAGAGGATAGGATAGGATAGAGGAAAGGATAGTATAGAGTATAGGATAGGATACAGAATAGGATAGGATATAGGATAGGATAGGATAGAGGATAGGATAGGATAGAGGAAAGGATAGGATAGAGGATAGGATAGGATAGAGAATAGGATAGGACAGAGGATAGGATAGATTATAGGATAGAGGATGCAGGATAGGATAGGATAGAGGATAGGATAGTATAGAGTATAGGATAGGATACAGAATAGGATAGGATATAGGATAGAGAATAATATATGATATAGGATAGAGAATAGGATAGGATATAGGATATTATAGGATAGAGGATAGGATAGGATAGAGGATAGGATAGGATGGATGATAGGATATGATAGAGGATAGGATAGGTTAGGATAGAGGATAGGATAGGATAGACGATAGAGGATAGGATGGATAATAGGATATTATAGAGGATAGGATAGGATAGAGGAGAGGATGGGATAGAGGATAGGATAGGATAGAGGATAGGATAGGATAGAGTATAGGATAGGGGATGGAGGATAGGATAGAAAATAGGATAAGATATAGGATAGATAATAGGATAGGATATAGGATATTATAGGATAGAGGATAGGATAGGATAGAGGATAGGATAGGATAGTTGATACGATATGATCGAGGATAGGGTAGGATGGAGGATAGGATAGGATAGAGGATAGGATAGGATAGAGGATAGGATAGGATAGAGGATAGGATAGGATAGAGGATAGGATAGGATAGAGGAAAGGATAGGATAGAGGATAGGATAGGATAGAGGAAAGGATAGGATAGAGGATAGGATAGGATAGAGGATAGGATAGGACAGAGGATAGGATAGAGTATAGGATAGAGGATGCAGGATAGGATAGGATAGAGGATAGGATAGTATAGAGTATAGGATAGAGGAAAGGATAGGATAGAGGATAGGATAGGATAGAGGATAGGATAGGACAGAGGATAGGATAGAGTATAGGATAGAGGATGCAGGATAGGATAGGATAGAGGATAGGATAGTATAGAGTATAGGATAGGATACAGAATAGGATAGGATATAGGATAGGATAGGATAGAGGATAGGATAGGATAGAGGAAAGGATAGGATAGAGGATAGGATAGGATAGAGAATAGGATAGGACAGAGGATAGGATAGAGTATAGGATAGAGGATGCAGGATAGGATAGGATAGAGGATAGGATAGGATACAGGATAGGATAGAGGATCGGATAGAGGATAGGATAGGATAGAGGATCGGATAGAGGATAGGATAAGATAGAGGATCGGATAAAGGATAGGATAGGATAGAGGAAAGGATATAATAGAGGATAGGATAGGTAATTGGATAGGATAGAGGATAGGATAAGGTAGAGGATAGTATAGGATAGAGGATGGGATAGGATAGAGGATAGGATAGGATAAAGGATAGGATAGGATAGAGGATAGGATAGGATAGAGGATAGGATAGGATAGAGGATAGGATAGTATAGAGGAAAGGATAGGATAGAGGATAGGATAGGATAGAGGAAAGGATAGGATAGAGGATAGGATAGGATAGAGGATAGGATAGGACAGAGGATAGGATAGAGTATAGGATAGAGGATGCAGGATAGGATAGGATAGAGGATAGGATAGTATAGAGTATAGGATAGAGGAAAGGATAGGATAGAGGATAGGATAGGATAGAGGATAGGATAGGACAGAGGATAGGATAGAGTATAGGATAGAGGATGCAGGATAGGATAGGATAGAGGATAGGATAGGATACAGGATAGGATAGGATAGAGGATAGGATAGGATGGGATAGAGGATAGGATAGGATAGAGGTTATATAATAGGATTGAGGAAAGGATAGGATAGAGGATAGGATAGGATAGAGGATAGGATAGGATAGAGAATAGGATAGGATATAGGATATTATAGGATAGAGGATAGGATAGGATAGAGGATAGGATAGGATGGATGATAGGATATGATAGAGGATAGGATAGGTTAGGATAGAGGATAGGATAGGATAGACGATAGAGGATAGGATGGATAATAGGATATTATAGAGGATAGGATAGGATAGAGGAGAGGATGGGATAGAGGATAGGATAGGATAGAGTATAGGATAGGGGATGGAGGATAGGATAGAAAATAGGATAAGATATAGGATAGATAATAGGATAGGATATAGGATATTATAGGATAGAGGATAGGATAGGATAGAGGATACGATATGATAGAGGATAGGGTAGGATGGAGGATAGGATAGGATAGAGGATAGGATAATATAGACGATAGGATAGGATAGAGGATAGGATAGGGGATTGGATAGGATAGGATGGAGGGTACGATATTATAGAGGATACGATAGGATAGAGGATAGGATAGGATGGGATAGAGGATAGGATAGGATACAGGATAGGATAGGATAGAGGATAGGATAGGATGGGATAGAGGATAGGATAGGATAGAGGTTATATAATAGGATTGAGGAAAGGATAGGATAGAGGATAGGATAGGATAGAGGATAGGATAGGATAGAGGATAGGATAGGATAGAGGATAGGATAGGATAGAGTATACGATAGAGGATTGGATATGATAGAGGATAGGATAGAGGATACGATAGAGGATTGGATATGATAGAGGATAAGATAGAGGATAGGATAGGATAGAGGATAGGATAGGATAGAGGATCGGATAGAGGATAGGATAGGATAGAGGATAGGATAGGATAGAGGATAGGATATAATAGAGGATTGGATAGGATAGAGGATAGGATAGGATAGAGGATCTAATAGAGGATAGGATAGGATAGAGGATAGGATAGGATAGAGGATAGGATAGGATAGAGGATAGGATAGGATAGAGGATAGGATAAGATAGAGGATAGGATAGGATGGGATAGAGGATAGGATAGGATAGAATAGGATAGATGATATTATAGGATAGAGTAAACGATATTATAGAGGATAAGATAGGGTAGAGGATAGGATAGAGGATAGGATAGAGGATAGGATAGAGGATAGGATAGAGGATAGGATAGAGGATAGGATAAGATAGAGGATAGGATAGAGGATAGGATAGAGGATAGGATAAGATAGAGGATAGGATAGGATAGAGGATAGGATAGGATAGAGGATCGGATAGAGGATAGGATAGGTAATTGGATAGGATAGAGGATAGGATAAGGTAGAGGATAGTATAGGATAGAGGATAGGATAGGATAGAGGATAGGATAGGATAGAGGATAGGATAGGAAAAAGGATAGGATAGGATAGGATAGAGGATAGGATAGGATAGAGGATAGGATAGGATACAGGATAGGATAGGATAGAGGATAATATAGGATAGAGGATAGGATAGGATAGAGGATAGGATAGGATAGAGGATAGGATAGGATAGAGGATAGGATAGGATAGAGGATAGGATAGGATAGAGGATAGGACAGGGGATAGGATAGGATAGAGGATCGGATAGAGGATAGGATAGGATAGAGGATCGGATAGAGGATAGGATAGGATAGAGGAAAGGATATAATAGAGGATAGGATAGGTAATTGGATAGGATAGAGGATAGGATAAGGTAGAGGATAGTATAGGATAGAGGATGGGATAGGATAGAGGATAGGATAGGATAAAGGATAGGATAGGATAGAGGATAGGATAGGATAGAGGATAGGATAGGATACAGGATAGGATAGAGGATCGGATAGAGGATAGGATAGGATAGAGGATAGGATAGAGGATAGGATAAGATAGAGGATCGGATAAAGGATAGGATAGGATAGAGGAAAGGATATAATAGAGGATAGGATAGGTAATTGGATAGGATAGAGGATAGGATAAGGTAGAGGATAGTATAGGATAGAGGATGGGATAGGATAGAGGATAGGATAGGATAAAGGATAGGATATCATAGAGGATAGGATAGGATAGAGGATAGGATAGGATAGAGGATAGGATAGGATAGAGGAAAGGATAGGATAGAGGATAGGATAGGATAGAGGAAAGGATAGGATAGAGGATAGGATAGGATAGAGGATAGGATAGGACAGAGGATAGGATAGAGTATAGGATAGAGGATGCAGGATAGGATAGGATAGAGGATAGGATAGTATAGAGTATAGGATAGAGGAAAGGATAGGATAGAGGATACGATAGGATAGAGGATAGGATAGGACAGAGGATAGGATAGAGTATAGGATAGAGGATGCAGGATAGGATAGGATAGAGGATAGGATAGTATAGAGTATAGGATAGGATACAGAATAGGATAGGATATAGGATAGGATAGGATAGAGGATAGGATAGGATAGAGGAAAGGATAGGATAGAGGATAGGATAGGATAGAGAATAGGATAGGACAGAGGATAGGATAGAGTATAGGATAGAGGATGCAGGATAGGATAGGATAGAGGATAGGATAGTATAGAGTATAGGATAGGATACAGAATAGGATAGGATATAGGATAGAGAATAATATATGATATAGGATAGAGAATAGGATAGGATATAGGATATTATAGGATAGAGGATAGGATAGGATAGAGGATAGGATAGGATGGATGATAGGATATGATAGAGGATAGGATAGGTTAGGATAGAGGATAGGATAGGATAGACGATAGAGGATAGGATGGATAATAGGATATTATAGAGGATAGGATAGGATAGAGGAGAGGATGGGATAGAGGATAGGATAGGATAGAGTATAGGATAGGGGATGGAGGATAGGATAGAAAATAGGATAAGATATAGGATAGATAATAGGATAGGATATAGGATATTATACGATAGAGGATAGGATAGGATAGAGGATACGATATGATAGAGGATAGGGTAGGATGGAGGATAGGATAGGATAGAGGATAGGATAGGATAGTTGATACGATATGATAGAGGATAGGATAGGATAGAGGGTAGTATAGGATAGAGGATACGATATGATAGAGGATAGGGTAGGATGGAAGATAGGATAGGATAGAGGATAGGATAGGATAGAGGATACGATATGATACAGGATAGGGTAGGATTGAGGATAGGATAGGATAGAGGATAGGATGGGATAGACGATAGAGGATGCGATGCATGATAGGATAGGATAGAGGATAGGATAGGATAGAGGATAGGATAGGATAGAGGATAGGATAGGATAGAGGATAGGATAGGATAGAGGATAGGATAGGATAGAGGATAGGATAGGATAGAGGATAGGATAGGATAGAGGATAGGATAGGATAGAGGATAGGATAGGATAGAGGAAAGGATAGGATAGAGGATAGGATAGGATAGAGGAAAGGATAGGATAGAGGAAAGGATAGTATAGAGTATAGGATAGGATACAGAATAGGATAGGATATAGGATAGGATAGGATAGAGGAGAGGATAGGATAGAGGAAAGGATAGGATAGAGGATAGGATAGGATAGAGGATAGGATAGGACAGAGGATAGGATAGAGTATAGGATAGAGGATGCAGGATAGGTTAGGATAGAGGATAGGATAGTATAGAGTATAGGATAGGATACAGCATAGGATAGGATATAGGATAGAGAATAATATATGATATAGGATAGAGAATAGGATAGGATATAGGATATTATAGGATAGAGGATAGGATAGGATAGAGGATAGGATAGGATGGATGATAGGATATGATAGAGGATAGGATAGGTTAGGATAGAGGATAGGATAGGATAGACGATAGAGGATAGGATGGATAATAGGATATTATAGAGGATAGGATAGGATAGAGGAGAGGATGGGATAGAGGATAGGATAGGATAGAGGATAGGATAGGATAGAGTATAGGATAGGGGATGGAGGATAGGATAGGATAGAGGATAAGATAGGATAGAGGATAGGATAGGATGGATGATAGGATATGACAGAGGATAGGATAGTACAGAGTATAGGATAGGATACAGAATAGGATAGGATATATGATAGGATAGGATAGAGGATAGGATAGGATAGGGGAAAGGATAGGATAGAGGATAGGATAGGATAGAGGATAGGATAGGACAGAGGATAGGATAGAGTATAGGATAGAGGATGCAGGATAGGATAGGATATAGGATAGAGAATAATATATGATATAGGATAGAGAATAGGATAGGATATAGGATATTATAGGATAGAGGATAGGATAGGATAGAGGATAGGATAGGATGGATGATAGGATATGACAGAGGATAGGATAGTACAGAGTATAGGATAGGATACAGAATAGGATAGGATATATGATAGGATAGGATAGAGGATAGGATAGTATAGAGTATAGGATAGGATACAGCATAGGATAGGATATAGGATAGAGAATAATATATGATATAGGATAGAGAATAGGATAGGATATAGGATATTATAGGATAGAGGATAGGATAGGATAGAGGATAGGATAGGATGGATGATAGGATATGATAGAGGATAGGATAGGTTAGGATAGAGGATAGGATAGGATAGATTATAGAGGATAGGATGGATAATAGGATATTATAGAGGATAGGATAGGATAGAGGAGAGGATGGGATAGAGGATAGGATAGGATAGAGGATAGGTTAGGATAGAGGATAGGATAGGACAGAGAATAGGATAGGATAGAGGATAGGATAGGATAGAGGAAAGGATAGGATAGAGGATAGGATAGAGGATGGAGGATAGGATAGGATAGAGGATAAGATAGGATAGAGGATAGGATAGGATGGATGATAGGATATGACAGAGGATAGGATAGTACAGAGTATATGATTGGATAGAGAATAGGATAGGATAGAGGATAGATAATAGGATAGGATATAGGATATTATAGGATAGAGGATAGGATAGGATAGAGGATACGATATGATAGAGGATAGGGTAGGGTGGAGGATAGGATAGGATAGAGGATAGGATAGGATAGAGGATAGGATAGGATAGAGGATAGAGAATAATATATGATATAGGATAGAGAATAGGATAGGATATAGGATATTATAGGATAGAGGATAGGATAGGATAGAGGATAGGATAGGATGGATGATAGGATAAGTTAGAGGACAGGACAGGTTAGGATAGAGGATAGGATAGGATAGACGATAGAGGATAGGATGGATAATAGGATATTATAGAGGATAGGATAAGATAGAGGATAGGATAGGATGGATGATAGGATATGATAGATGATAGGATAGGAAAGAGGATAGGATAGGATAGATGATAAGATAGGATAGAGGATAGGATAGGATGGAGGGTAGTATAGGATAGAGGATAGGATAGGATAGTTGATACGATATGATAGAGGATAGGATAGGATAGAGGGTAGTATAGGATAGAGGATAGGATAGGATAGAGGATACGATATGTTAGAGGATAGGGTAGGATGGAGGATAGGATAGGATAGAGGATAGGATAGGATAGAGGATACGATATGATACAGGATAGGGTAGGATTGAGGATAGGATAGGATAGAGGATAGAATGGGATGAACGATAGAGGATGCGATGCATGATAGGATATGATAGAGGATAGGATAGGATGGAGGACAGGATAGGATAGAGGATAGGATAGGATAGAGGATAGGATAGGATAGAGGATAGGATAGGATAGAGGAAAGGATAGAGGATAGGATAGGATAGAGGATAGGATAGGATAGAGGATAGGATAGGATAGAGGATAGGATAGGACAGAGGATAGGATAGGAGAGAGGATAGGATAGGACAGAGGATAGGATAGGATAGAGGATAGGATAGGATAGAGGATAGGATAGGATAGAGGATAGGATAGGATAGAGGAAAGGATAGGATAGAGGATAGGATAGGATAGAGGATAGGATGGAGGAAAGGATAGGATAGAGGATAGCATAGGATAGAGGATAGGATAGAGGAAAGGATAGGATAGAGGATAGGATAGGATAGAGGATAGGATAGGACAGAGGATAGGATAGAGTATAGGATAGAGGATGCAGGATAGGATAGGATAGAGGATAGGATAGTATAGAGTATAGGATAGGATACAGAATAGGATAGGATATAGGATAGGATAGGATAGAGGATAGGATAGGATAGAGGAAAGGATAGGATAGAGGATAGGATAGGATAGAGGATAGGATAGGACAGAGGATAGGATAGAGTATAGGATAGAGGATGCAGGATAGGATAGGATAGAGGATAGGATAGTATAGAGTATAGGATAGGATACAGAATAGGATAGGATATAGGATAGAGAATAATATATGATATAGGATAGAGAATAGGATAGGATATAGGATATTATAGGATAGAGGATAGGATAGGATAGAGGATAGGATAGAGGATAGGATCGAGGATAGGATAGACTATAGAATAGGATAGATGATATTATAGGATAGAGGATAGGATATGATAGAGTAAACGATATTATAGAGGATAAGATAGGGTAGAGGATAGGATAGAGGATAGGATAGGATAGAGGATAGGATAGGATAGAGGATAGGATAGAGGATAGGGTAGAGGATAGGATAGAGGATAGGATAAGATAGAGGATAGGATAGAGGATAGGATAGAGGATAGGATAAGTTAGAGGATAGGATAGGATAGAGGATAGGATAGGATAGAGGATCGGATAGAGGATAGGATAGGATAGAGGATAGGATAGGATAGAGGATAGGATATAATAGAGGATTGGATAGGATAGAGGATAGGATAGGATAGAGGATCTAATAGAGGATAGGATAGGATAGAGGATAGGATAGGATAGAGGATAGGATAGGATAGAGGATAGGATAGGATAGAGGATAGGATAAGATAGAGGATAGGATAGGATGGGATAGAGGATAGGATAGGATAGAATAGGATAGATGATATTATAGGATAGAGTAAACGATATTATAGAGGATAAGATAGGGTAGAGGTTAGGATAGAGGATAGGATAGGATAGAGGATAGGATAGGATAGAGGATAGGATAGAGGATAGGGTAGAGGATAGGATACAGAATAGGATAGAATATAGGATAGAGAATAATATATGATATAGGATAGAGAATAGGATAGGATATAGGATATTATAGGATAGAGGATAGGAAAGGATAGAGGATAGGATAGGATGGATGATAGGATATGATAGAGCATAGGGTAAGTTAGGATAGAGGATAGGATAGGATAGACGATAGAGGATAGGATGGATAATAGGATATTATAGAGCATAGGATAGGATAGAGGAGAGGATGGGATAGAGGATAGGATAGGATAGAGGATAGGATAGTACAGAGTATAGGATTGGATAGAGAATAGGATAGGACATAGGATAGATAATAGGATAGGATATAGGATATTATAGGATAGAGGATAGGATAGGATAGAGGATACGATATGATAGAGGATAGGGTAGGATGGAGGATAGGATAGTATAGAGGATAGGATAGGATAGAGGACACGATATGATAGAGGATAGGGTAGGATGGAGGATAGGATAGGATAGAGGATAGGATGGGATAGACGATAGAGGATGCGACGGATGATAGGATATGATAGAGGATAGGATAGGATAGAGGATAGGATAGGATAGAGGATAGGATAGGATAGAGGATAGGATAGGATAGAGGATAGGATAGGATCTAGGATAGGATAGGATAGAGGATAGGATAGGATAGAGGGTAGTATAGGATAGAGGATAGCATAGGATAGATGATACGATATGATATGGGAGTAGATAGGATAGAGGATAGGATAGGATAGAGGATAGGATAGGATAGAGGATAGGATAGTATAGAGTATAGGATAGGATACAGAATAGGATAGGATATAGGATAGAGAATAATATATGATATAGGATAGAGAATAGGATAGGATATAGGATATTATAGGATAGAGGATAGGATAGGATAGAGGATAGGATAGGATGGATGATAGGATATGATAGAGGATAGGATAGGTTAGGATAGAGGATAGGATAGGATAGACGATAGAGGATAGGATGGATAATAGGATATTATTGAGGATAGGATAGGATAGAGGATAGGATAGGGTAGAGAATAGGATAGGATAGAGGATAGGATGGGATAGACGATAGAGGATGCGATGCATGATAGGATATGATAGAGGATAGGATAGTACAGAGTATATGATTGGATAGAGAATAGGATAGGATATAGGATAGATAATAGGATAGGATATAGGATATTATAGGATAGAGGATAGGATAGGATAGAGGATACGATATGATACAGGATAGGGTAGGATGGAGGATAGGATAGGATAGAGGATAGGATAGGATAGAGGATACGATATGATACAGGATAGGGTAGGATGGAGGATAGGATAGGATAGAGGATAGGATGGGATAGACGATAGAGGATGCGATGCATGATAGGATATGATAGAGGATAGGATAGGATAGAGGATAGGATAGGATAGAGGATAGGATAGGATAGAGGATAGGATAGGATAGATGATAGGATAGGAAAGAGGATAGGATAGGATAGAGGATAGGATAGGATAGAGTATATGATAGAGGATTGGATATGATAGAGGATAGGATAGAGGATACGATAGAGGATTGGATATGATAGAGGATAGGATAGAGGATAGAATAGGATAGATGATATTATAGGATAGAGGATAGGATATGATAGAGTAAACGATATTTTAGAGGATAAGATAGGGTAGAGGATAGGATAGAGGATAGGATTGGATAGAGGATAGGATAGAGGATAGGATAGAGGATAGGATAGAGGATAGGATAGAGGATAGGATAGAGGATAGGATAGAGGATAGGATCGAGGATAGGATAGACTATAGAATAGGATAGATGATATTATAGGATAGAGGATAGGATATGATAGAGTAAACGATATTATAGAGGATAAGATAGGGTAGAGGATAGGATAGAGGATAGGATAGGATAGAGGATAGGATAGAGGATAGGGTAGAGGATAGGATAGAGGATAGGTTAAGATAGAGGATAGGATAGAGGATAGGATAGAGGATAGGATAAGATAGAGGATAGGATAGGATAGAGGATAGGATAGGATAGAGGATCGGATAGAGGATAGGATAGGATAGAGGATAGGATAGGATAGAGGATAGGATAGGGTAGAGGATAGGATAAGATAGAGGATAGGATAGGATGGGATAGAGGATAGGATAGGATAGAATAGGATAGATGATATTATAGGATAGAGGATAGGATATGATAGAGTAAACGATATTTTAGAGGATAAGATAGGGTAGAGGATAGGATAGAGGATAGGATAGGATAGAGGATAGGATAGAGGATAGGATAGAGGATAGGATAGAGGATAGGATAGAGGATAGGATAGAGGATAGGATAGAGGATAGGATAGAGGATAGGATAGAGGATAGGATAGAGGATAGGATAGAGGATAGGATAGAGGATAGGATAGAGGATAGGATAGACTATAGAATAGGATAGATGATATTATAGGATAGAGGATAGGATATGATAGAGTAAACGATATTATAGAGGATAAGATAGGGTAGAGGATAGGATAGAGGATAGGATAGGATAGAGGATAGGGTAGAGGATAGGATAGAGGATAGGATAAGATAGAGGATAGGATAGAGGATAGGATAGAGGATAGGATAAGATAGAGGATAGGATAGGATAGAGGATAGGATAGGATAGAGGATCGGATAGAGGATAGGATAGGATAGAGGATAGGATAGGATAGAGGATAGGATATAATAGAGGATTGGATAGGATAGAGGATAGGATAGGATAGAGGATCTAATAGATAATAGGATAGGATAGAGGATAGGATAGGATAGAGGATAGGATAGGATAGAGGATAGGATAGGATAGAGGATAGGATAAGATAGAGGATAGGATAGGATGGGATAGAGGATAGGATAGGATAGAATAGGATAGATGATATTATAGGATAGAGTAAACGATATTATAGAGGATAAGATAGGGTAGAGGATAGGATAGAGGATAGGATAGAGGATAGGATAGAGGATAGGATAGAGGATAGGATAGAGGATAGGATAAGATAGAGGATAGGATAGAGGATAGGATAGAGGATAGGATAAGATAGAGGATAGGATAGGATAGAGGATAGGATAGGATAGAGGATCGGATAGAGGATAGGATAGGTAATTGGATAGGATAGAGGATAGGATAAGGTAGAGGATAGTATAGGATAGAGGATAGGATAGGATAGAGGATAGGATAGGATAGAGAATAGGATAGGAAAAAGGATAGGATAGGATAGGATAGAGGATAGGATAGGATAGAGGATAGGATAGGATACAGGATAGGATACGATAGAGGATAATATAGGATAGAGCATAGGATAGGATAGAGGATAGGATAGGATAGAGGATAGGATAGGATAGAGGATAGGATAGGATAGAGGATAGGATAGGATAGAGGATAGGATAGAGGATAGGATAGGATAGAGGATAGGATAGGATAGAGGATAGGATAGGATAGAGGATAGGATAGAGGATAGGATAGGATAGAGGATAGGACAGAGGATAGGATAGGATAGAGGATCGGATAGAGGATAGGATAGGATAGAGGAAAGGATATAATAGAGGATAGGATAGGTAATTGGATAGGATAGAGGATAGGATAAGGTAGAGGATAGTATAGGATAGAGGATGGGATAGGATAGAGGATAGGATAGGATAAAGGATAGGATAGGATAGAGGATAGGATAGGATAGAGGATAGGATAGGATACAGGATAGGATAGAGGATCGGATAGAGGATAGGATAGGATAGAGGATCGGATAGAGGATAGGATAAGATAGAGGATCGGATAAAGGATAGGATAGGATAGAGGAAAGGATATAATAGAGGATAGGATAGGTAATTGGATAGGATAGAGGATAGGATAAGGTAGAGGATAGTATAGGATAGAGGATGGGATAGGATAGAGGATAGGATAGGATAAAGGATAGGATAGGATAGAGGATAGGATAGGATAGAGGATAGGATAGGATAGAGGATAGGATTGTATAGAGGAAAGTATAGGATAGAGGATAGGATAGGGTAGAGGATAGGATATGATAGAGGATAGGATAGGATAGAGGATAGTATAGGATAGAGAATAGGATACAATAGAGGATAGGATAGGATAAAGGATAGGATAGCATAGAGGACAGGATAGGATAGGATAGAGGATAGGATAGGATAGGATAGAGGATAGGATAGGATAGAGGATAGGATAGAGGATAGGATAGGATAGAGGATCGGATAGAGGATAGGCTAGGATAGAGGATAGGATAGGATAGAGGAAAGGATAGGATAGAGGATAGGATAGGTAATTGGATAGGATAGAGGATAGGATAAGGTTTAGGATAGTATAGGATAGAGGATAGGATAGGATAGAGGATAGGATAGGATAGAGGATAGGATAGGATAGAGGATAGGATAGGATAGAGGATCGGATAGAGGATAGGATAGGATAGAGGATAGGATAGGATAGAGGATAGGATAGGGTAGAGGATAGGATAAGATAGAGGATAGGATAGGATGGGATAGAGGATAGGATAGGATAGAATAGGATAGATGATATTATAGGATAGAGGATAGGATATGATAGAGTAAACGATATTTTAGAGGATAAGATAGGGTAGAGGATAGGATAGAGGATAGGATAGGATAGAGGATAGGATAGAGGATAGGATAGAGGATAGGATAGAGGATAGGATAGAGGATAGGATAGAGGATAGGATAGAGGATAGGATAGAGGATAGGATAGAGGATAGGATAGAGGATAGGATAGAGGATAGGATAGAGGATAGGATAGACTATAGAATAGGATAGATGATATTATAGGATAGAGGATAGGATATGATAGAGTAAACGATATTATAGAGGATAAGATAGGGTAGAGGATAGGATAGAGGATAGGATAGGATAGAGGATAGGGTAGAGGATAGGATAGAGGATAGGATAAGATAGAGGATAGGATAGAGGATAGGATAGAGGATAGGATAAGATAGAGGATAGGATAGGATAGAGGATAGGATAGGATAGAGGATCGGATAGAGGATAGGATAGGATAGAGGATAGGATAGGATAGAGGATAGGATATAATAGAGGATTGGATAGGATAGAGGATAGGATAGGATAGAGGATCTAATAGATAATAGGATAGGATAGAGGATAGGATAGGATAGAGGATAGGATAGGATAGAGGATAGGATAGGATAGAGGATAGGATAAGATAGAGGATAGGATAGGATGGGATAGAGGATAGGATAGGATAGAATAGGATAGATGATATTATAGGATAGAGTAAACGATATTATAGAGGATAAGATAGGGTAGAGGATAGGATAGAGGATAGGATAGAGGATAGGATAGAGGATAGGATAGAGGATAGGATAGAGGATAGGATAAGATAGAGGATAGGATAGAGGATAGGATAGAGGATAGGATAAGATAGAGGATAGGATAGGATAGAGGATAGGATAGGATAGAGGATCGGATAGAGGATAGGATAGGTAATTGGATAGGATAGAGGATAGGATAAGGTAGAGGATAGTATAGGATAGAGGATAGGATAGGATAGAGGATAGGATAGGATAGAGGATAGGATAGGAAAAAGGATAGGATAGGATAGGATAGAGGATAGGATAGGATAGAGGATAGGATAGGATACAGGATAGGATACGATAGAGGATAATATAGGATAGAGGATAGGATAGGATAGAGGATAGGATAGGATAGAGGATAGGATAGGATAGAGGATAGGATAGGATAGAGGATAGGATAGAGGATAGGATAGGATAGAGGATAGGATAGGATAGAGGATAGGACAGAGGATAGGATAGGATAGAGGATCGGATAGAGGATAGGATAGGATAGAGGAAAGGATATAATAGAGGATAGGATAGGTAATTGGATAGGATAGAGGATAGGATAAGGTAGAGGATAGTATAGGATAGAGGATGGGATAGGATAGAGGATAGGATAGGATAAAGGATAGGATAGGATAGAGGATAGGATAGGATAGAGGATAGGATAGGATAGAGGATAGGATTGTATAGAGGAAAGTATAGGATAGAGGATAGGATAGGGTAGAGGATAGGATATGATAGAGGATAGGATAGGATAGAGGATAGTATAGGATAGAGAATAGGATACAATAGAGGATAGGATAGGATAAAGGATAGGATAGCATAGAGGATAGGATAGGATAGGATAGAGGATAGGATAGGATAGGATAGAGGATAGGATAGGATAGAGGATAGGATAGAGGATAGGATAGGATAGAGGATCGGATAGAGGATAGGCTAGGATAGAGGATAGGATAGGATAGAGGAAAGGATAGGATAGAGGATAGGATAGGTAATTGGATAGGATAGAGGATAGGATAAAGTTTAGGATAGTATAGGATAGAGGATAGGATAGGATAGAGGATAGGATAGGATAGAGGATAGGATAGGATAGAGGATAGGATAGGATAGAGGATAGGATAGGATACAGGATAGGATAGGATAGAGGATAATATAGGATAGAGGATAGGATAGGATAGAGGATAGGATAGGATAGAGGATAGGATAGGATAGAGGATAGGATAGAGGATAGGATAGGATAGAGGATAGGATAGAGGATAGGATAGAGGATAGGATAGGATAGAGGATCTGATAGAGGATAGGATAGGATAGAGGATAGGATAGAGGATAGGATAGGATAGAGGATCGGATAGAGGATAGG
The DNA here is from genome assembly GCF_050948215.1 of Halictus rubicundus. Lineage (NCBI taxonomy): Eukaryota > Metazoa > Arthropoda > Insecta > Hymenoptera > Halictidae > Halictus > Halictus rubicundus. The sequence goes on along the minus strand of NW_027489050.1, from coordinate 42,443 downwards.
ATAGGATAGAGGAAAGGATATAATAGAGGATAGGATTGGTAATTGGATAGGATAGAGGATAGGATAAGGTAGAGGATAGTATAGGATAGAGGATGGGATAGGATAGAGGATAGGATAGGATAAAGGATAGGATAGGATAGAGGATAGGATAGGATAGAGGATAGGATAGGATACAGGATAGGATAGAGGATCGGATAGAGGATAGGATAGGATAGAGGATCGGATAGAGGATAGGATAGGATAGAGGATAGGATAGGATAGAGGATAGGATAGGATAGAGGATAATATAGGATAGAGGATAGGATAGGATAGAGGATAGGATAGGATAGAGGATAGTATAGGATAGAGAATAGGATAGAATAGAGGATAGGATGGGATAAAGGATAGGATAGCATAGAGGATAGGATAGGATAGGATAGAGGATAGGATAGAGGATAGGATAGGATAGAGGATAGGATAGGTAATTGGATAGGATAGAGGATAGGATAAGGTAGAGGATAGTATAGGATAGAGGATAGGATAGGATAGAGGATAGGATAGGATAGAGGATAGGATAGGAAAAAGGATAGGATAGGATAGGATAGAGGATAGGATAGGATAGAGGATAGGATAGGATAGAGGATAGGATAGGATAGAGGATAGGATAGGATACAGGATAGGATAGGATAGAGGATAATATAGGATAGAGGATAGGATAGGATAGAGGATAGGATAGGATAGAGGATAGGATAGGATAGAGGATAGGATAGGATAGAGGATAGGATAGAGGATAGGATATAATAGAGGATAGGATAGAGGATAGGATAGAGGATAGGATAGGATAGAGGATGGGATAGAGGATAATATAGGATAGAGGATCGGATAGAGGATAGGATAGGATAGAGGAAAGGATATAATAGAGGATAGGATAGGTAATTGGATAGGATAGAGGATAGGATAAGGTAGAGGATAGTATAGGATAGAGGATGGGATAGGATAGAGGATAGGATAGGATAAAGGATAGGATAGGATAGAGGATAGGATAGGATAGAGGATAGGATATGATACAGGATAGGATAGAGGATCGGATAGAGGATAGGATAGGATAGAGGATCGGATAGAGGATAGGATAGGATAGAGGATAGAGTAGGATAGAGGATAGAGTAGGATAGAGGATAGGATAGGATAGAGGATAGGATTGGATAGAGGAAAGTATAGGATAGAGGATAGGATAGGATAGAGGATAGGATAGGATAGAGGATAGGATAGGATAGAGGATAGTATAGGATAGAGAATAGGATAGAATAGAGGATAGGATAGGATAAAGGATAGGATAGCATAGAGGATAGGATAGAGGATAGGATAGGATAGGATAGAGGATAGGATAGGATAGAGGATAGGATAGGATAGAGGATAGGATAGAGGATAGGATAGGATAGAGGATCGGATAGAGGATAGGATAGGATAGAGGATAGGATAGGATAGAGGAAAGCATAGGATAGAGGATAGGATAGGTAATTGGATAGGATAGAGGATAGGATAAGGTAGAGGATAGTATAGGATAGAGGATAGGATAGGATAGAGGATAGGATAGGAAAAAGGATAGGATAGGATAGGATAGAGGATAGGATAGGATAGAGGATAGGATAGGGTAGAGGATAGTATAGGATAGAGAATAGGATAGAATAGAGGATAGGATAGGATAAAGGATAGGATAGCATAGAGGATAGGATAGGATAGGATAGAGGATAGAGGATAGGATAGGATAGGATAGAGGATAGGATAGGATAGAGGATAGGATAGGATAGAGGATAGGATAGAGGATAGGATAGGATAGAGGATCGGATAGAGGATAGGATAGGATAGAGGATAGGATAGGATAGAGGAAAGCATAGGATAGAGGATAGGATAGGTAATTGGATAGGATAGAGGATAATATAGGATAGAGGATAGGATAGGATAGAGGATAGGATAGGATAGAGGATAGGATAGGATAGAGGATAGGATAGAGGATAGGATAGGATAGAGGATAGGATAGAGGATAGGATAGAGGATAGGATAGGATAGAGGATCTGATAGAGGATAGGATAGGATAGAGGATAGGATAGAGGATAGGATAGGATAGAGGATCGGATAGAGGATAGGATAGGATAGAGGAAAGGATATAATAGAGGATAGGATTGGTAATTGGATAGGATAGAGGATAGGATAAGGTAGAGGATAGTATAGGATAGAGGATGGGATAGGATAGAGGATAGGATAGGATAAAGGATAGGATAGGATAGAGGATAGGATAGGATAGAGGATAGGATAGGATACAGGATAGGATAGAGGATCGGATAGAGGATAGGATAGGATAGAGGATCGGATAGAGGATAGGATAGGATAGAGGATAGGATAGGATAGAGGATAGGATAGGATAGAGGATAATATAGGATAGAGGATAGGATAGGATAGAGGATAGGATAGGATAGAGGATAGTATAGGATAGAGAATAGGATAGAATAGAGGATAGGATGGGATAAAGGATAGGATAGCATAGAGGATAGGATAGGATAGGATAGAGGATAGGATAGATGATAGGATAGGATAGAGGATAGGATAGGTAATTGGATAGGATAGAGGATAGGATAAGGTAGAGGATTGTATAGGATAGAGGATAGGATAGGATAGAGGATAGGATAGGATAGAGGATAGGATAGGAAAAAGGATAGGATAGGATAGGATAGAGGATAGGATAGGATAGAGGATAGGATAGGATAGGATAGGATAGAGGATCGGATAGAGGATAGGATAGGATAGAGGAAAGGATATAATAGAGGATAGGATAGGTAATTGGATAGGATAGAGGATAGGATAAGGTAGAGGATAGTATAGGATAGAGGATGGGATAGGATAGAGGATAGGATAGGATAAAGGATAGGATAGGATAGAGGATAGGATAGGATAGAGGATAGGATATGATACAGGATAGGATAGAGGATCGGATAGAGGATAGGATAGGATAGAGGATCGGATAGAGGATAGGATAGGATAGAGGATAGAGTAGGATAGAGGATAGAGTAGGATAGAGGATAGGATAGGATAGAGGATAGGATTGGATAGAGGAAAGTATAGGATAGAGGATAGGATAGGATAGAGGATAGGATAGGATAGAGGATAGGATAGGATAGAGGATAGTATAGGATAGAGAATAGGATAGAATAGAGGATAGGATAGGATAAAGGATAGGATAGCATAGAGGATAGGATAGAGGATAGGATAGGATAGGATAGAGGATAGGATAGGATAGAGGATAGGATAGGATAGAGGATAGGATAGAGGATAGGATAGGATAGAGGATCGGATAGAGGATAGGATAGGATAGAGGATAGGATAGGATAGAGGAAAGCATAGGATAGAGGATAGGATAGGATAGAGGATAGGATAGAGGATAGGATAGGATAGAGGATCGGATAGAGGATAGGATAGGATAGAGGAAAGCATAGGATAGAGGATAGGATAGGTAATTGGATAGGATAGAGGATAGGATAAGGTAGAGGATAGTATAGGATAGAGGATAGGATAGGATAGAGGATAGGATAGGAAAAAGGATAGGATAGGATAGGATAGAGGATAGGATAGGATAGAGGATAGGATAGTATAGAGGATAGGATAGGATAGAGGATAGGATAGAGGATAGGATAGGATAGAGGATAGGATAGAGGATAGGATAGAGGATAGGATAGGATAGAGGATCGGATAGAGGATAGGATAGGATAGAGGAAAGGATATAATAGAGGATAGAATAGGTAATTGGATAGGATAGAGGATAGGATAAGGTAGAGGATAGTATAGGATAGAGGATGGGATAGGATAGAGGATAGGATAGGATAAAGGATAGGATAGGATAGAGGATAGGATAGGATAGAGGATAGGATAGGATACAGGATAGGATAGAGGATCGGATAGAGGATAGGATAGGATAGAGGATCGGATAGAGGATAGGATAGGATAGAGGATAGGATAGGATAGGATAGAGGATAGGATAGGATAGAGGATAATATAGGATAGAGGATAGGATAGGATAGAGGATAGGATAGGATAGAGGATAGGATAGGATAGAGGATAGTATAGGATAGAGAATAGGATAGAATAGAGGATAGGATAGGATAAAGGATAGGATAGCATAGAGGATAGGATAGGATAGGATAGAGGATAGGATAGAGGATAGGATAGGATAGAGGTTCGGATAGAGGATAGGATAGGATAGAGGATAGGATAGGATAGAGGAAAGGATAGGATAGAGGATAGGATAGGTAATTGGATAGGATAGAGGATAGGATAAGGTAGAGGATAGTATAGGATAGAGGATAGGATAGGATAGAGGATAGGATAGGATAGAGGATAGGATAGGAAAAAGGATAGGATAGGATAGGATAGGATAGAGGATAGGATAGGATAGAGGATAGGATAGGATAGAGGATAGGATAGGATACAGGATAGGATAGGATAGAGGATAATATAGGATAGAGGATAGGATAGGATAGAGGATAGGATAGGATAGAGGATAGGATAGGATAGAGGATAGGATAGAGGATAGGATATAATAGAGGATAGGATAGAGGATAGGATAGAGGATAGGATAGGATAGAGGATAGTATAGAGGATAGGATAGAGGATAGGATAGGATAGAGGATCGGATAGAGGATAGGATAGGATAGAGGATAGGATAGGATAGAGGATAGGATAGGATAGAGGATAGGATAGGGTAGAGGATAATATAGGATAGAGGATAGGATAGGATAGAGGATAGGATAGGATAGAGGATAGGATAGGATAGAGGATAGGATAGGATAGAGGATAGAGTAGGATAGAGGATAGAGTAGGATAGAGGATAGGATAGAATAGAGGATAGGATTGGATAGAGGAAAGTATAGGATAGGGGATAGGATAGGATAGAGGATAGGATAGGATAGAGGATAGGTTAGGATAGAGGATAGTATAGGATAGAGAATAGGATAGAATAGAGGATAGGATAGGATAAAGGATAGGATAGCATAGAGGATAGGATAGGATAGGATAGAGGATAGGATAGGATAGGATAGAGGATAGGATAGGATAGAGGATAGGATAGGATAGAGGATAGGATAGGACAGAGGATAGGATAGGATAGAGGATAGGATAGAGGATAGGATAGGATAGAGGTTCGGATAGAGGATAGGATAGGATAGAGGATAGGATAGGATAGAGGAAAGGATAGGATAGAGGATAGGATAGGTAATTGGATAGGATAGAGGATAGGATAAGGTAGAGGATAGTATAGGATAGAGGATAGGATAGGATAGAGGATAGGATAGGATAGAGGATAGGATAGGAAAAAGGATAGGATAGGATAGGATAGAGGATAGGATAGGATAGAGGATAGGATAGGATAGAGGATAGGATAGGATACAGGATAGGATAGGATAGAGGATAATATAGGATAGAGGATAGGATAGGATAGAGGATAGGATAGGATAGAGGATAGGATAGGATAGAGGATAGGATAGAGGATAGGATATAATAGAGGATAGGATAGAGGATAGGATAGAGGATAGGATAGGATAGAGGATAGGATAGAGGATAGGATAGAGGATAGGATAGGATAGAGGATCGGATAGAGGATAGGATAGGATAGAGGATAGGATAGGATAGAGGATAGAGTAGGATAGAGGATAGAGTAGGATAGAGGATAGGATAGGATAGAGGATAGGATTGGATAGAGGAAAGTATAGGATAGAGGATAGGATAGGATAGAGGATAGGATAGGATAGAGGATAGGATAGGATAGAGGATAGTATAGGATAGAGAATAGGATAGAATAGTGGATAGGATAGGATAAAGGATAGGATAGCATAGAGGATAGGATAGGATAGGATAGAGGATAGGATAGGATAGAGGATAGGATAGGATAGAGGATAGGATAGAGGATAGGATAGGATAGAGGATCGGATAGAGGATAGGATAGGATAGAGGATAGGATAGGATAGAGGAAAGCATAGGATAGAGGATAGGATAGGTAATTGGATAGGATAGAGGATAGGATAAGGTAGAGGATAGTATAGGATAGAGGATAGGATAGGATAGAGGATAGGATAGGAAAAATAATAGGATAGAATAGGATAGAGGATAGGATAGGATAGAGGATAGGATAGGGTAGAGGATAGTATAGGATAGAGAATAGGATAGAATAGAGGATAGGATAGGATAAAGGATAGGATAGCATAGAGGATAGGATAGGATAGGATAGAGGATAGGATAGGATAGGATAGAGGATAGGATAGGATAGAGGATAGGATAGGATAGAGGATAGGATAGGATAGAGGATAGGATAGGATAGAGGATAGGATAGGATAGAGGATAGGATAGAGGATAGGATAGGATAGAGGATCGGATAGAGGATAGGATAGGATAGAGGATAGGATAGGATAGAGGATAGGATAGGATAGAGGATAGGATAGGATAGAGGATAGGATAGGGTAGAGGATAATATAGGATAGAGGATAGGATAGGATAGAGGATAGGATAGGATAGAGGATAGGATAGGATTGAGGATAGGATAGGATAGAGGATAGAGTAGGATAGAGGATAGAGTAGGATAGAGGATAGGATAGGATAGAGGATAGGATTGGATAGAGGAAAGTATAGGATAGGGGATAGGATAGGATAGAGGATAGGATAGGATAGAGGATAGGTTAGGATAGAGGATAGTATAGGATAGAGAATAGGATAGAATAGAGGATAGGATAGGATAAAGGATAGGATAGCATAGAGGATAGGATAGGATAGGATAGAGGATAGGATAGGATAGGATAGAGGATAGGATAGGATAGAGGATAGGATAGGATAGAGGATAGGATAGGACAGAGGATAGGATAGGATAGAGGATAGGATAGAGGATAGGTTAGGATAGAGGTTCGGATAGAGGATAGGATAGGATAGAGGATAGGATAGGATAGAGGAAAGGATAGGATAGAGGATAGGATAGGTAATTGGATAGGATAGAGGATAGGATAAGGTAGAGGATAGTATAGGATAGAGGATAGGATAGGATAGAGGATAGGATAGGATAGAGGATAGGATAGGAAAAAGGATAGGATAGGATAGGATAGAGGATAGGATAGGATAGAGGATAGGATAGGATACAGGATAGGATAGGATAGAGGATAATGTAGGATAGAGGATAGGATAGGATAGAGGATAGGATAGGATAGAGGAAAGGATAGGATAGAGGATAGGATAGGTAATTGGATAGGATAGAGGATAGTATAGGATAGAGGATAGGATAGGATAGAGGATAGGATAGGATAGAGGATAGGATAGGAAAAAGGATAGGATAGGATAGGATAGAGGATAGGATAGGATAGATGATAGGATAGGATACAGGATAGGATAGAATAGATGATAATATAGGATAGAGGATAGGATAGGATAGAGGATAGGATAGGATAGAGGATAGAGTAGGATAGAGGATAGAGTAGGATAGAGGATAGGATAGGATAGAGGATAGGATTGGATAGAGGAAAGTATAGGATAGAGGATAGGATAGTATAGAGGATAGGATAGGATAGAGGATAGGATAGGATAGAGGATAGTATAGGATAGAGAATAGGATAGAATAGAGGATAGGATAGGATAAAGGATTAGATAGCATAGAGGATAGGATAGGATAGGATAGAGGATAGTATAGGATAGAGAATAGGATAGAATAGAGGATAGGATAGGATAAAGGATTAGATAGCATAGAGGATAGGATAGGATAGGATAGAGGATAGGATAGAGGATAGGATAGAGGATAGGATAGGATAGAGGTTCGGATAGAGGATAGGATAGGATAGAGGATAGGATAGGATAGAGGAAAGGATAGGATAGAGGATAGGATAGGTAATTGGATAGGATAGAGGATAGGATAAGGTAGAGGATAGTATAGGATAGAGGATAGGATAGGATAGAGGATAGGATAGGATAGAGGATAGGATAGGATAGAGGATAGGATAGGATAGAGGATAGGATAGGAAAAAGGATAGGATAGGATAGGATAGAGGATAGGATAGGATAGATGATAGGATAGGATACAGGATAGGATAGAATAGATGATAATATAGGATAGACGATAGGATAGGATAGAGGATAGGATAGGATAGAGCATAGGATAGGATAGAGGATAGGATAGGATAGAGGATAGGATAGGATAGAGGATAGGATAGAGGATAGGATAGGATAGAGGATCGGATAGAGGATAGGATAGGATAGAGGAAAGGATATAATAGAGGATAGGATAGGTAATTGGATAGGATAGAGGATAGGATAAGGGAGAGGATAGTATAGGATAGAGGATGGGATCGGATAGAGGATAGGATAGGATAAAGGATAGGATAGGATAGAGGATAGGATAGGATAGAGGATAGGATAGGATACAGGATAGAGTAGGATAGAGGATAGAGTAGGGTAGAGGATAGGATAGGATAGAGGATAGGATTGGATAGAGGAAAGTATAGGATAGAGGATAGGATAGGATAGAGGATAGGATAGGATAGGATAGAGGATAGGATAGGATAGGATAGAGGATAGGATAGGATAGAGGATAGGATAGGATAGAGGATAGGATAGGATAGAGGATAGGATAAGGGATAGGATAGGATAGAGGATCGGATAGAGGATAGGATAGGATAGAGGATAGGATAGGATAGAGGAAAGGATAGGATAGAGGATAGGATAGGTAATTGGATAGGATAGAGGATAGGATAAGGTAGAGGATAGTATAGGATAGAGGATAGGATAGGATAGAGGATAGGATAGGATAGAGGATAGGATAGGAAAAAGGATAGGATAGGATAGGATAGAGGATAGGATAGGATAGAGGATAGGATAGGATAGAGGATAGGATAGGATAGAGGATAGGATAGGATAGAGGATAGGATAGAGGATAGGATATAATAGAGGATAGGATAGAGGATAGGATAGGATAGAGGATAGGATAGAGGATAGGATAGGATAGAGGATCGGATAGAGGATAGGATAGGATAGAGGAAAGGATATAATAGAGGATAGGATAGGTAATTGGATAGGATAGAGGATAGGATAAGGTAGAGGATAGTATAGGATAGAGGATGGGATAGGATAGAGGATAGGATAGGATAAAGGATAGGATAGGATAGAGGATAGGATAGAGGATAGGATAGGATAGAGGTTCGGATAGAGGATAGGATAGGATAGAGTATAGGATAGGATAGAGGAAAGGATAGGATAGAGGATAGGATAGGTAATTGGATAGGATAGAGGATAGGATAAGGTAGAGGATAGTATAGGATAGAGGATAGGATAGGATAGAGGATAGGATAGGATAGAGGATAGGATAGGATAGAGGATAGGATAGGAAAAAGGATAGGATAGGATAGGATAGAGGATAGGATAAGGTAGAGGATAGTATAGGATAGAGGATGGGATAGGATAGAGGATAGGATAGGATAAAGGATAGGATAGGATAGAGGATAGGATAGGATAGAGGATAGGATAGGATAGAGGATAGGATAGGACAGAGGATAGGATAGGATAGAGGATAGGATAGAGGATAGGTTAGGATAGAGGTTCGGATAGAGGATAGGATAGGATAGAGGATAGGATAGGATAGAGGAAAGGATAGGATAGAGGATAGGATAGGTAATTGGATAGGATAGAGGATAGGATAAGGTAGAGGATAGTATAGGATAGAGGATAGGATAGGATAGAGGATAGGATAGGATAGAGGATAGGATAGGAAAAAGGATAGGATAGGATAGGATAGAGGATAGGATAGGATAGAGGATAGGATAGGATACAGGATAGGATAGGATAGAGGATAATGTAGGATAGAGGATAGGATAGGATAGAGGATAGGATAGGATAGAGGAAAGGATAGGATAGAGGATAGGATAGGTAATTGGATAGGATAGAGGATAGTATAGGATAGAGGATAGGATAGGATAGAGGATAGGATAGGATAGAGGATAGGATAGGAAAAAGGATAGGATAGGATAGGATAGAGGATAGGATAGGATAGATGATAGGATAGGATACAGGATAGGATAGAATAGATGATAATATAGGATAGAGGATAGGATAGGATAGAGGATAGGATAGGATAGAGGATAGAGTAGGATAGAGGATAGAGTAGGATAGAGGATAGGATAGGATAGAGGATAGGATTGGATAGAGGAAAGTATAGGATAGAGGATAGGATAGTATAGAGGATAGGATAGGATAGAGGATAGGATAGGATAGAGGATAGTATAGGATAGAGAATAGGATAGAATAGAGGATAGGATAGGATAAAGGATTAGATAGCATAGAGGATAGGATAGGATAGGATAGAGGATAGTATAGGATAGAGAATAGGATAGAATAGAGGATAGGATAGGATAAAGGATTAGATAGCATAGAGGATAGGATAGGATAGATAGGATAGAGGATAGGATAGAGGATAGGATAGAGGATAGGATAGGATAGAGGTTCGGATAGAGGATAGGATAGGATAGAGGATAGGATAGGATAGAGGAAAGGATAGGATAGAGGATAGGATAGGTAATTGGATAGGATAGAGGATAGGATAAGGTAGAGGATAGTATAGGATAGAGGATAGGATAGGATAGAGGATAGGATAGGATAGAGGATAGGATAGGATAGAGGATAGGATAGGATAGAGGATAGGATAGGAAAAAGGATAGGATAGGATAGGATAGAGGATAGGATAGGATAGATGATAGGATAGGATACAGGATAGGATAGAATAGATGATAATATAGGATAGACGATAGGATAGGATAGAGGATAGGATAGGATAGAGCATAGGATAGGATAGAGGATAGGATAGGATAGAGGATAGGATAGGATAGAGGATAGGATAGAGGATAGGATAGGATAGAGGATCGGATAGAGGATAGGATAGGATAGAGGAAAGGATATAATAGAGGATAGGATAGGTAATTGGATAGGATAGAGGATAGGATAAGGGAGAGGATAGTATAGGATAGAGGATGGGATCGGATAGAGGATAGGATAGGATAAAGGATAGGATAGGATAGAGGATAGGATAGGATAGAGGATAGGATAGGATACAGGATAGAGTAGGATAGAGGATAGAGTAGGGTAGAGGATAGGATAGGATAGAGGATAGGATTGGATAGAGGAAAGTATAGGATAGAGGATAGGATAGGATAGAGGATAGGATAGGATAGGATAGAGGATAGGATAGGATAGGATAGAGGATAGGATAGGATAGAGGATAGGATAGGATAGAGGATAGGATAGGATAGAGGATAGGATAGGATAGAGGATAGGATAAGGGATAGGATAGGATAGAGGATCGGATAGAGGATAGGATAGGATAGAGGATAGGATAGGATAGAGGAAAGGATAGGATAGAGGATAGGATAGGTAATTGGATAGGATAGAGGATAGGATAAGGTAGAGGATAGTATAGGATAGAGGATAGGATAGGATAGAGGATAGGATAGGATAGAGGATAGGATAGGAAAAAGGATAGGATAGGATAGGATAGAGGATAGGATAGGATAGAGGATAGGATAGGATAGAGGATAGATAGGATAGAGGATAGGATAGGATAGAGGATAGGATAGGATAGAGGATAGGATAGGATGGATATAATAGAGGATAGGATAGAGGATAGGATAGGATAGAGGATAGGATAGAGGATAGGATAGGATAGAGGATCGGATAGAGGATAGGATAGGATAGAGGAAAGGATATAATAGAGGATAGGATAGGTAATTGGATAGGATAGAGGATAGGATAAGGTAGAGGATAGTATAGGATAGAGGATGGGATAGGATAGAGGATAGGATAGGATAAAGGATAGGATAGGATAGAGGATAGGATAGAGGATAGGATAGGATAGAGGTTCGGATAGAGGATAGGATAGGATAGAGTATAGGATAGGATAGAGGAAAGGATAGGATAGAGGATAGGATAGGTAATTGGATAGGATAGAGGATAGGATAAGGTAGAGGATAGTATAGGATAGAGGATAGGATAGGATAGAGGATAGGATAGGATAGAGGATAGGATAGGATAGAGGATAGGATAGGAAAAAGGATAGGATAGGATAGGATAGAGGATAGGATAAGGTAGAGGATAGTATAGGATAGAGGATGGGATAGGATAGAGGATAGGATAGGATAAAGGATAGGATAGGATAGAGGATAGGATAGGATAGAGGATAGGATAGGATACAGGATAGGATAGAGGATCGGATAGAGGATCGGATAGAGGATAGGATAGGATAGAGGATAGGATACGATAGAGGATAGAGTAGGATAGAGGATAGAGTAGGATAGAGGATAGGATAGGATAGAGGATAGGATTGTATAGAGGAAAGTATAGGATAGAGGATAGGATAGGGTAGAGGATAGGATATGATAGAGGATAGGATAGGATAGAAGATAGTATAGGATAGAGAATAGGATACAATAGAGGATAGGATAGGATAAAGGATAGGATAGCATAGAGGATAGGATAGGATAGGATAGAGGATAGGATAGGATAGGATAGAGGATAGGATAGGATAGAGGATAGGATAGAGGATAGGATAGGATAGAGGATCGGATAGAGGATAGGCTAGGATAGAGGATAGGATAGGACAGAGGATAGGATAGAGTATAGGATAGAGGATGCAGGATAGGATAGGATAGAGGATAGGATAGTATAGAGTATAGGATAGGATACAGAATAGGATAGGATATAGGATAGGATAGGATAGAGGATAGGATAGGATAGAGGATACGATATGATAGAGGATAGGGTAGGATGGAGGATAGGATAGGATAGAGGATAGGATAGGATAGAGGATACGATATGATACAGGATAGGGTAGGATGGAGGATAGGATAGGATAGAGGATAGGATGGGATAGACGATAGAGGATGCGATGCATGATAGGATATGATAGAGGATAGGATAGGATAGAGGATAGGATAGGATAGAGGATAGGATAGGATAGAGGATAGGATAGGATAGATGATAGGATAGGAAAGAGGATAGGATAGGATAGAGGATAGGATAGGATAGAGTATATGATAGAGGATTGGATATGATACAGGATAGGATAGAGGATACGATAGAGGATTGGATATGATAGAGGATAGGATAGAGGATAGAATAGGATAGATGATATTATAGGATAGAGGATAGGATATGATAGAGTAAACGATATTTTAGAGGATAAGATAGGGTAGAGGATAGGATAGAGGATAGGATTGGATAGAGGATAGGATAGAGGATAGGATAGAGGATAGGATAGAGGATAGGATCGAGGATAGGATAGACTATAGAATAGGATAGATGATATTATAGGATAGAGGATAGGATATGATAGAGTAAACGATATTATAGAGGATAAGATAGGGTAGAGGATAGGATAGAGGATAGGATAGGATAGAGGATAGGATAGAGGATAGGGTAGAGGATAGGATAGAGGATAGGATAAGATAGAGGATAGGATAGAGGATAGGATAGAGGATAGGATAAGATAGAGGATAGGATAGGATAGAGGATAGGATAGGATAGAGGATCGGATAGAGGATAGGATAGGATAGAGGATAGGATAGGATAGAGGATAGGATATAATGGAGGATTGGATAGGATAGAGGATAGGATAGGATAGAGGATCTAATAGAGGATAGGATAGGATAGAGGATAGGATAGGATAGAGGATAGGATAGGATAGAGGATAGGATAGGATAGAGGATAGGATAAGATAGAGGATAGGATAGGATGGGATAGAGGATAGGATAGGATAGAATAGGATAGATGATATTATAGGATAGAGTAAACGATATTATAGAGGATAAGATAGGGTAGAGGTTAGGATAGAGGATAGGATAGGATAGAGGATAGGATAGAGGATAGGGTAGAGGATAGGATACAGAATAGGATAGGATATAGGATAGAGAATAATATATGATATAGGATAGAGAATAGGATAGGATATAGGATATTATAGGATAGAGGATAGGAAAGGATAGAGGATAGGATAGGATGGATGATAGGATATGATAGAGCATAGGGTAAGTTAGGATAGAGGATAGGATAGGATAGACGATAGAGGATAGGATGGATAATAGGATATTATAGATCATAGGATAGGATAGAGGAGAGGATGGGATAGAGGATAGGATAGGATAGAGGATAGGATAGGATAGAGTATAGGATAGAGGATGGAGGATAGGATAGGATAGAGGATAAGATAGGATAGAGGATCGGATAGGATGGATGATACGATATGACAGAGGATAGGATAGTACAGAGTATAGGATTGGATAGAGAATAGGATAGGACATAGGATAGATAATAGGATAGGATATAGGATATTATAGGATAGAGGATAGGATAGGATAGAGGATACGATATGATAGAGGATAGGGTAGGATGGAGGATAGGATAGTATAGAGGATAGGATAGGATAGAGGACACGATATGATAGAGGATAGGGTAGGATGGAGGATAGGATAGGATAGAGGATAGGATGGGATAGACGATAGAGGATGCGATGGATGATAGGATATGATAGAGGATAGGATAGGATAGAGGATAGGATAGGATAGAGGATAGGATAGGATAGAGGATAGGATAGGATAGAGGATAGGATAGGATCTAGGATAGGATAGGATAGAGGATAGGATAGGATAGAGGGTAGTATAGGATAGAGGATAGCATAGGATAGATGATACGATATGATATGGGAGTAGATAGGATAGAGGATAGGATAGGATAGAGGATAGGATAGGATAGAGGATAGGATAGGATAGAGGATAGGATAGTATAGAGTATAGGATAGGATACAGAATAGGATAGGATATAGGATAGAGAATAATATATGATATAGGATAGAGAATAGGATAGGATATAGGATATTATAGGATAGAGGATAGGATAGGATAGAGGATAGGATAGGATGGATGATAGGATATGATAGAGGATAGGATAGGTTAGGATAGAGGATAGGATAGGATAGACGATAGAGGATAGGATGGATAATAGGATATTATTGAGGATAGGATAGGATAGAGGATAGGATAGG
Organism: Halictus rubicundus; assembly: GCF_050948215.1. Lineage (NCBI taxonomy): Eukaryota > Metazoa > Arthropoda > Insecta > Hymenoptera > Halictidae > Halictus > Halictus rubicundus. Next base: position 27,370 of record NW_027489050.1, on the reverse strand, counting down.
GTAGAGAATAGGATAGGATAGAGGATAGGATGGGATAGACGATAGAGGATGCGATGCATGATAGGATATGATAGAGGATAGGATAGTACAGAGTATATGATTGGATAGAGAATAGGATAGGATATAGGATAGATAATAGGATAGGATATAGGATATTATAGGATAGAGGATAGGATAGGATAGAGGATACGATATGATAGAGGATAGGGTAGGATGGAGGATAGGATAGGATAGAGGATAGGATAGGATAGGATAGAGGATACGATATGATACAGGATAGGGTAGGATGGAGGATAGGATAGGATAGAGGATAGGATGGGATAGACGATAGAGGATGCGATGCATGATAGGATATGATAGAGGATAGGATAGGATAGAGGATAGGATAGGATAGAGGATAGGATAGGATAGAGGATAGGATAGGATAGATGATAGGATAGGAAAGAGGATAGGATAGGATAGAGGATAGGATAGGATAGAGTATATGATAGAGGATTGGATATGATAGAGGATAGGATAGAGGATACGATAGAGGATTGGATATGATAGAGGATAGGATAGAGGATAGAATAGGATAGATGATATTATAGGATAGAGGATAGGATATGATAGAGTAAACGATATTTTAGAGGATAAGATAGGGTAGAGGATAGGATAGAGGATAGGATTGGATAGAGGATAGGATAGAGGATAGGATAGAGGATAGGATAGAGGATAGGATAGAGGATAGGATAGAGGATAGGATAGAGGATAGGATCGAGGATAGGATAGACTATAGAATAGGATAGATGATATTATAGGATAGAGGATAGGATATGATAGAGTAAACGATATTATAGAGGATAAGATAGGGTAGAGGATAGGATAGAGGATAGGATAGAGGATAGGGTAGAGGATAGGATAGAGGATAGGTTGAGATAGAGGATAGGATAGAGGATAGGATAGAGGATAGGATAAGATAGAGGATAGGATAGGATAGAGGATAGGATAGGATAGAGGATCGGATAGAGGATAGGATAGGATAGAGGATAGGATAGGATAGAGGATAGGATAGGGTAGAGGATAGGATAAGATAGAGGATAGGATAGGATGGGATAGAGGATAGGATAGGATAGAATAGGATAGATGATATTATAGGATAGAGGATAGGATATGATAGAGTAAACGATATTTTAGAGGATAAGATAGGGTAGAGGATAGGATAGAGGATAGGATAGGATAGAGGATAGGATAGAGGATAGGATAGAGGATAGGATAGAGGATAGGATAGAGGATAGGATAGAGGATAGGATAGAGGATAGGATAGAGGATAGGATAGAGGATAGGATAGAGGATAGGATAGAGGATAGGATAGAGGATAGGATAGACTATAGAATAGGATAGATGATATTATAGGATAGAGGATAGGATATGACAGAGTAAACGATATTATAGAGGATAAGATAGGGTAGAGGATAGGATAGAGGATAGGATAGGATAGAGGATAGGGTAGAGGATAGGATAGAGGATAGGATAAGATAGAGGATAGGATAGAGGATAGGATAGAGGATAGGATAAGATAGAGGATAGGATAGGATAGAGGATAGGATAGGATAGAGGATCGGATAGAGGATAGGATAGGATAGAGGATAGGATAGGATAGAGGATAGGATAGGGTAGAGGATAGGATATGATAGAGGACAGGATAGGATAGAAGATAGTATAGGATAGAGAATAGGATACAATAGAGGATAGGATATGATAAAGGATAGGATAGCATAGAGGATAGGATAGGATAGGATAGAGGATAGGATAGGATAGGATAGAGGATAGGTTAGGATAGAGGATAGGATAGAGGATAGGATAGGATAGAGGATCGGATAGAGGATAGGCTAGGATAGAGGATAGGATAGGATAGAGGAAAGGATAGGATAGAGGATAGGATAGGTAATTGGATAGGATAGAGGATAGGATAAGGTATAGGATAGTATAGGATAGAGGATAGGATAGGATAGAGGATAGGATAGGATAGAGGATAGGATAGGATAGAGGATAGGATAGGATACAGGATAGGATAGGATAGAGGATAGGATAAAGGATAGGATAGAGGATAGGATAGGATAGAGGATCTGATAGAGGATAGGATAGGATAGAGGAAAGGATATAATAGAGGATAGGATAGGTAATTGGATAGGATAGAGGATAGGATAAGGTAGAGGATAGTATAGGATAGAGGATAGGATAGGATAGAGGATAGGATAGGATAGAGGATAGGATAGGAAAAAGGATAGGATAGGATAGAGGATAATATAGGATAGAGGATAGGATAGGATACAGGATAGGATAGGATAGAGGATAATATAGGATAGAGGATAGGATAGGATAGAGGATAGGATAGGATAGAGGATAGGATAGGATATAGGATAGGATAGGATAGAGGATAGGATAGAGGATAGGATAGGATAGAGGATAGGATAGAGGATAGGATAGGATAGAGGATCGGATAGAGGATAGGATAGGATAGAGGAAAGGATATAATAGAGGATAGGATAGGTAATTGGATAGGATAGAGGATAGGATAAGGTATTGGATAGTATAGGATAGAGGATGGGATAGGATAGAGGATAGGATAGGATAAAGGATAGGATAGGATAGAGGATAGGATAGGATAAAGGATAGGATAGGATACAGGATAGGATAGAGGATCGGATAGAGGATAGGATAGGATAGAGGATCGGATAGAGGATAGGATAGGATAGAGGATAGGATAGGATAGAGGATAGGATAGGATAGAGGATAATATAGGATAGAGGATAGGATAGGATAGAGGATAGGATAGGATAGAGGATAGGATAGGATAGAGGATAGTATAGGATAGAGAATAGGATAGAATAGAGGATAGGATAGGATAAAGGATAGGATAGCATAGAGGATAGGATAGGATAGGATAGAGGATAGGATAGGATAGAGGATAGGATAGGTAATTGGATAGGATAGAGGATAGGATAAGGTAGAGGATAGTATAGGATAGAGGATAGGATAGGATAGAGGATAGGATAGGATAGAGGATAGGATAGGAAAAAGGATAGGATAGGATAGGATAGAGGATAGGATAGGATAGAGGATAGGATAGGATAGAGGATAGGATAGGATAGAGGATAGGATAGGATACAGGATAGGATAGGATAGAGGATAATATAGGATAGAGGATAGGATAGGATAGAGGATAGGATAGGATAGAGGATAGGATAGGATAGAGGATAGGACAGAGGATAGGATATAATAGAGGATAGGATAGAGGATAGGATAGAGGATAGGATAGGATAGAGGATAGGATAGAGGATAGGATAGGATAGAGGATCGGATAGAGGATAGGATAGGATAGAGGAAAGGATATAATAGAGGATAGGATAGGTAATTGGATAGGATAGAGGATAGGATAAGGTAGAGGATAGTATAGGATAGAGGATGGGATAGGATAGAGGATAGGATAGGATAAAGGATAGGATAGGATAGAGGATAGGATAGGATAGAGGATAGGATATGATACAGGATAGGATAGAGGATCGGATAGAGGGTAGGATAGGATAGAGGATCGGATAGAGGATAGGATAGGATAGAGGATAGGATAGGATAGAGGATAGGATAGGATAGAGGATAGAGTAGGATAGAGGATAGAGTAGGATAGAGGATAGGATAGGATAGAGGATAGGATTGGATAGAGGAAAGTATAGGATAGAGGATAGGATAGGATAGAGGATAGGATAGGATAGAGGATAGGATAGGATAGAGGATAGTATAGGATAGAGAATAGGATAGAATAGAGGATAGGATAGGATAAAGGATAGGATAGCATAGAGGATAGGATAGGATAGGATAGAGGATAGGATAGGATAGGATAGGATAGAGGATAGGATAGGATAGAGGATAGGATAGAGGATAGGATAGGATAGAGGATCGGATAGAGGATAGGATAGGATAGAGGATAGGATAGGTAATTGGATAGGATAGAGGATAGGATAAGGTAGAGGATAGTATAGGATAGAGGATAGGATAGGATAGAGGATAGGATAGGAAAAAGGATAGGATAGGATAGGATAGAGGATAGGATAGGATAGAGGATAGGATAGGGTAGAGGATAGTATAGGATAGAGAATAGGATAGAATAGAGGATAGGATAGGATAAAGGATAGGATAGCATAGAGGATAGGATAGGATAGGATAGAGGATAGGATAGGATAGGATAGAGGATAGGATAGGATAGAGGATAGGATAGGATAGAGGATAGGATAGAGGATAGGATAGAGGATAGGATAGAGGATAGGATAGAGGATAGGATAGGATAGAGGATAGGATAGGAAAAAGGATAGGATAGGATAGGATAGAGGATAGGATAGGATAGAGGATAGGATAGGATAGAGGATAGGATAGGATACAGGATAGGATAGGATAGAGGATAATATAGGATAGAGGATAGGATAGGATAGAGGATAGGATAGGATAGAGGATAGGATAGGATAGAGGATAGGATAGGATAGAGGATAGGATAGAGGATAGGATATAATAGAGGATAGGATAGAGGATAGGATAGAGGATAGGATAGGATAGAGGATAGGATAGAGGATAGGATAGGATAGAGGATCGGATAGAGGATAGGATAGGATAGAGGATAGGATAGGATAGAGGATAGAGTAGGATAGAGGATAGAGTAGGATAGAGGATAGGATAGGATAGAGGATAGGATTGGATAGAGGAAAGTATAGGATAGAGGATAGGATAGGATAGAGGATAGGATAGGATAGAGGATAGGATAGGATAGAGGATAGTATAGGATAGAGAATAGGATAGAATAGTGGATAGGATAGGATAAAGGATAGGATAGCATAGAGGATAGGATAGGATAGGATAGAGGATAGGATAGGATAGGATAGAGGATAGGATAGGATAGAGGATAGGATAGGATAGAGGATAGGATAGAGGATAGGATAGGATAGAGGATCGGATAGAGGATAGGATAGGATAGAGGATAGGATAGGATAGAGGAAAGCATAGGATAGATGATAGGATAGGTAATTGGATAGGATAGAGGATAGGATAAGGTAGAGGATAGTATAGGATAGAGGATAGGATAGGATAGAGGATAGGATAGGAAAAATAATAGGATAGAATAGGATAGAGGATAGGATAGGATAGAGGATAGGATAGGGTAGAGAATAGGATAGAATAGAGGATAGGATAGGATAAAGGATAGGATAGCATAGAGGATAGGATAGGATAGGATAGAGGATAGGATAGGATAGGATAGAGGATAGGATAGGATAGAGGATAGGATAGGATAGAGGATAGGATAGGATAGAGGATAGGATAGGATAGAGGATAGGATAGGATAGAGGATAGGATAGGATAGAGGATAGGATAGAGGATAGGATAGGATAGAGGATCGGATAGAGGATAGGATAGGATAGAGGATAGGATAGGATAGAGGAAAGCATAGGATAGAGGATAGGATAGGTAATTGGATAGGATAGGTAATTGGATAGGATAGAGGATAGGATAAGGTAGAGGATAGTATAGGATAGAGGATAGGATAGGATAGAGGATAGGATAGGAGAAAGGATAGGATAGGATAGGATAGAGGATAGGATAGGATAGAGGATAGGATAGGGTAGAGGATAATATAGGATAGAGGATAGGATAGGATAGAGGATAGGATAGGATAGAGGATTGGATAGGATAGAGGATAGGATAGGATAGAGGATAGAGTAGGATAGAGGATAGGATAGAGGATAGGATAGGATAGAGGATAGGATAGAGGATAGGATATAATAGAGGATAGGATAGAGGATAGGATAGAGGATAGGATAGGATAGAGGATAGGATAGAGGATAGGATAGGATAGAGGATCGGATAGAGGATAGGATAGGATAGAGGATAGGATAGGATAGAGGATAGAGTAGGATAGAGGATAGAGTAGGATAGAGGATAGGATAGGATAGAGGATAGGATTGGATAGAGGAAAGTATAGGATAGAGGATAGGATAGGATAGAGGATAGGATAGGATAGAGGATAGGATAGGATAGAGGATAGTATAGGATAGAGAATAGGATAGAATAGTGGATAGGATAGGATAAAGGATAGGATAGCATAGAGGATAGGATAGGATAGAGGATAGGATAGGATAGAGGATAGGATAGGAAAAAGGATAGGATAGGATAGGATAGAGGATAGGATAGGATAGATGATAGGATAGGATACAGGATAGGATAGAATAGATGATAATATAGGATAGAGGATAGGATAGGATAGAGGATAGGATAGGATAGAGGATAGAGTAGGATAGAGGATAGAGTAGGATAGAGGATAGGATAGGATAGAGGATAGGATTGGATAGAGGAAAGTATAGGATAGAGGATAGGATAGGATAGAGGATAGGATAGGATAGAGGATAGGATAGGATAGAGGATAGTATAGGATAGAGAATAGGATAGAATAGAGGATAGGATAGGATAAAGGATTAGATAGCATAGAGGATAGGATAGGATAGGATAGAGGATAGTATAGGATAGAGAATAGGATAGAATAGAGGATAGGATAGGATAAAGGATTAGATAGCATAGAGGATAGGATAGGATAGGATAGAGGATAGGATAGGATAGAGGATAGGATAGAGGATAGGATAGAGGATAGGATAGGATAGAGGTTCGGATAGAGGATAGGATAGGATAGAGGATAGGATAGGATAGAGGAAAGGATAGGATAGAGGATAGGATAGGTAATTGGATAGGATAGAGGATAGGATAAGGTAGAGGATAGTATAGGATAGAGGATAGGATAGGATAGAGGATAGGATAGGATAGAGGATAGGATAGGATAGAGGATAGGATAGGAAAAAGGATAGGATAGGATAGGATAGAGGATAGGATAGGATAGATGATAGGATAGGATACAGGATAGGATAGAATAGATGATAATATAGGATAGACGATAGGATAGGATAGAGGATAGGATAGGATAGAGGATAGGATAGGATAGAGGATAGGATAGGATAGAGGATAGGATAGGATAGAGGATAGGATAGAGGATAGGATAGGATAGAGGATCGGATAGAGGATAGGATAGGATAGAGGAAAGGATATAATAGAGGATAGGATAGGTAATTGGATAGGATAGAGGATAGGATAAGGGAGAGGATAGTATAGGATAGAGGATGGGATAGGATAGAGGATAGGATAGGATAAAGGATAGGATAGGATAGAGGATAGGATAGGATAGAGGATAGGATAGGATACAGGATAGGATAGGATAGAGGATCGGATAGAGGATAGGATAGGATAGAGGATCGGATAGAGGATAGGATAGGATAGAGGATAGGATAGGATAGAGGATAGAGTAGGATAGAGGATAGAGTAGGATAGAGGATAGGATAGGATAGAGGATAGGATTGGATAGAGGAAAGTATAGGATAGAGGATAGGATAGGATAGAGGATAGGATAGGATAGGATAGAGGATAGGATAGGATAGGATAGAGGATAGGATAGGATAGAGGATAGGATAGGATAGAGGATAGGATATGGGATAGGATAGGATAGAGGATCGGATAGAGGATAGGATAGGATAGAGGATAGGATAGGATAGAGGAAAGGATAGGATAGAGGATAGGATAGGTAATTGGATAGGATAGAGGATAGGATAAGGTAGAGGATAGTATAGGATAGAGGATAGGATAGGATAGAGGATAGGATAGGAAAGAGGATAGGATAGGATAGAGGATAGGATAGAGGATAGGATAGGATAGAGGATCGGATAGAGGATAGGATAGGATAGAGGATAGGATAGGATAGAGGAAAGCATAGGATAGAGGATAGGATAGGTAATTGGATAGGATAGGTAATTGGATAGGATAGAGGATAGGATAAGGTAGAGGATAGTATAGGATAGAGGATAGGATAGGATAGAGGATAGGATAGGAGAAAGGATAGGATAGGATAGGATAGAGGATAGGATAGGATAGAGGATAGGATAGGGTAGAGGATAATATAGGATAGAGGATAGGATAGGATAGAGGATAGGATAGGATAGAGGATTGGATAGGATAGAGGATAGGATAGGATAGAGGATAGAGTAGGATAGAGGATAGAGTAGGATAGAGGATAGGATAGGATAGAGGATGGGATTGGATAGAGGAAAGTATAGGATAGGGGATAGGATAGGATAGAGGATAGGATAGGATAGAGGATAGGATAGGATAGAGGATAGGATAGGATAGAGGATAATATAGGATAGAGGATAGGATAGGATAGAGGATAGGATAGGATAGAGGATAGGATAGGATAGAGGATAGTATAGGATAGAGAATAGGATAGAATAGAGGATAGGATAGGATAAAGGATAGGATAGCATAGAGGATAGGATAGGATAGGATAGAGGATAGGATAGGATAGAGGATAGGATAGGTAATTGGATAGGATAGAGGATAGGATAAGGTAGAGGATAGTATAGGATAGAGGATAGGATAGGATAGAGGATAGGATAGGATAGAGGATAGGATAGGAAAAAGGATAGGATAGGATAGGATAGAGGATAGGATAGGATAGAGGATAGGATAGGATAGAGGATAGGATAGGATAGAGGATAGGATAGGATACAGGATAGGATAGGATAGAGGATAATATAGGATAGAGGATAGGATAGGATAGAGGATAGGATAGGATAGAGGATAGGATAGGATAGAGGATAGGACAGAGGATAGGATATAATAGAGGATAGGATAGAGGATAGGATAGAGGATAGGATAGGATAGAGGATAGGATAGAGGATAGGATAGGATAGAGGATCGGATAGAGGATAGGATAGGATAGAGGAAAGGATATAATAGAGGATAGGATAGGTAATTGGATAGGATAGAGGATAGGATAAGGTAGAGGATAGTATAGGATAGAGGATGGGATAGGATAGAGGATAGGATAGGATAAAGGATAGGATAGGATAGAGGATAGGATAGGATAGAGGATAGGATATGATACAGGATAGGATAGAGGATCGGATAGAGGATAGGATAGGATAGAGGATCGGATAGAGGATAGGATAGGATAGAGGATAGGATAGGATAGAGGATAGGATAGGATAGAGGATAGAGTAGGATAGAGGATAGAGTAGGATAGAGGATAGGATAGGATAGAGGATAGGATTGGATAGAGGAAAGTATAGGATAGAGGATAGGATAGGATAGAGGATAGGATAGGATAGAGGATAGGATAGGATAGAGGATAGTATAGGATAGAGAATAGGATAGAATAGAGGATAGGATAGGATAAAGGATAGGATAGCATAGAGGATAGGATAGGATAGGATAGAGGATAGGATAGGATAGGATAGGATAGAGGATAGGATAGGATAGAGGATAGGATAGAGGATAGGATAGGATAGAGGATCGGATAGAGGATAGGATAGGATAGAGGATAGGATAGGATAGAAGAAAGCATAGGATAGAGGATAGGATAGGTAATTGGATAGGATAGAGGATAGGATAAGGTAGAGGATAGTATAGGATAGAGGATAGGATAGGATAGAGGATAGGATAGGAAAAATGATAGGATAGGATAGGATAGAGGATAGGATAGGATAGAGGATAGGATAGGATAGAGGATAGGATAGAGGATAGGATAGAGGATAGGATAGGATAGAGGTTCGGATAGAGGATAGGATAGGATAGAGGATAGGATAGGATAGAGGAAAGGATAGGATAGAGGATAGGATAGGTAATTGGATAGGATAGAGGATAGGATAAGGTAGAGGATAGTATAGGATAGAGGATAGGATAGGATAGAGGATAGGATAGGATAGAGGATAGGATAGGAAAAAGGATAGGATAGGATAGGATAGAGGATAGGATAGGATAGAGGATAGGATAGGATAGAGGATAGGATAGGATACAGGATAGGATAGGATAGAGGATAATATAGGATAGAGGATAGGATAGGATAGAGGATAGGATAGGATAGAGGATAGGATAGGATAGAGGATAGGATAGGATAGAGGATAGGATAGGATAGAGGATAGGATAGGATAGAGGATAGGATAGAGGATAGGATAGGATAGAGGATAGGATAGAGGATAGGATATAATAGAGGATAGGATAGAGGATAGGATAGAGGATAGGATAGGATAGAGGATAGGATAGAGGATAGGATAGGATAGAGGATCGGATAGAGGATAGGATAGGATAGAGGATAGGATAGGATAGAGGATAGAGTAGGATAGAGGATAGAGTAGGATAGAGGATAGGATAGGATAGAGGATAGGATTGGATAGAGGAAAGTATAGGATAGAGGATAGGATAGGATAGAGGATAGGATAGGATAGAGGATAGGATAGGATAGAGGATAGTATAGGATAGAGAATAGGATAGAATAGTGGATAGGATAGGATAAAGGATAGGATAGCATAGAGGATAGGATAGGATAGAGGATAGGATAGGATAGAGGATAGGATAGGAAAAAGGATAGGATAGGATAGGATAGAGGATAGGATAGGATAGATGATAGGATAGGATACAGGATAGGATAGAATAGATGATAATATAGGATAGAGGATAGGATAGGATAGAGGATAGGATAGGATAGAGGATAGAGTAGGATAGAGGATAGAGTAGGATAGAGGATAGGATAGGATAGAGGATAGGATTGGATAGAGGAAAGTATAGGATAGAGGATAGGATAGGATAGAGGATAGGATAGGATAGAGGATAGGATAGGATAGAGGATAGTATAGGATAGAGAATAGGATAGAATAGAGGATAGGATAGGATAAAGGATTAGATAGCATAGAGGATAGGATAGGATAGGATAGAGGATAGTATAGGATAGAGAATAGGATAGAATAGAGGATAGGATAGGATAAAGGATTAGATAGCATAGAGGATAGGATAGGATAGGATAGAGGATAGGATAGGATAGAGGATAGGATAGAGGATAGGATAGAGGATAGGATAGAGGATAGGATAGGATAGAGGTTCGGATAGAGGATAGGATAGGATAGAGGATAGGATAGGATAGAGGAAAGGATAGGATAGAGGATAGGATAGGTAATTGGATAGGATAGAGGATAGGATAAGGTAGAGGATAGTATAGGATAGAGGATAGGATAGGATAGAGGATAGGATAGGATAGAGGATAGGATAGGATAGAGGATAGGATAGGAAAAAGGATAGGATAGGATAGGATAGAGGATAGGATAGGATAGATGATAGGATAGGATACAGGATAGGATAGAATAGATGATAATATAGGATAGACGATAGGATAGGATAGAGGATAGGATAGGATAGAGGATAGGATAGGATAGAGGATAGGATAGGATAGAGGATAGGATAGGATAGAGGATAGGATAGAGGATAGGATAGGATAGAGGATCGGATAGAGGATAGGATAGGATAGAGGAAAGGATATAATAGAGGATAGGATAGGTAATTGGATAGGATAGAGGATAGGATAAGGGAGAGGATAGTATAGGATAGAGGATGGGATAGGATAGAGGATAGGATAGGATAAAGGATAGGATAGGATAGAGGATAGGATAGGATAGAGGATAGGATAGGATACAGGATAGGATAGGATAGAGGATCGGATAGAGGATAGGATAGGATAGAGGATCGGATAGAGGATAGGATAGGATAGAGGATAGGATAGGATAGAGGATAGAGTAGGATAGAGGATAGAGTAGGATAGAGGATAGGATAGGATAGAGGATAGGATTGGATAGAGGAAAGTATAGGATAGAGGATAGGATAGGATAGAGGATAGGATAGGATAGGATAGAGGATAGGATAGGATAGGATAGAGGATAGGATAGGATAGAGGATAGGATAGGATAGAGGATAGGATATGGGATAGGATAGGATAGAGGATCGGATAGAGGATAGGATAGGATAGAGGATAGGATAGGATAGAGGAAAGGATAGGATAGAGGATAGGATAGGTAATTGGATAGGATAGAGGATAGGATAAGGTAGAGGATAGTATAGGATAGAGGATAGGATAGGATAGAGGATAGGATAGGAAAGAGGATAGGATAGGAAAAAGGATAGGATAGGATAGGATAGAGGATAGGATAGGATAGAGGATAGGATAGGATAGAGGATAGGATAGGATAGAGGATAGGATAGGATAGAGGATAGGATAGGATAGAGGATAGGATAGGATAGAGGATAGGATAGAGGATAGGATATAATAGAGGATAGGATAGAGGATAGGTTAGAGGATAGGATAGGATAGAGGATAGGATAGAGGATAGGATAGGATAGAGGATCGGATAGAGGATAGGATAGGATAGAGGAAAGGATATAATAGAGGATAGGATAGGTAATTGGATAGGATAGAGGATAGGATAATGTAGAGGATAGTATAGGATAGAGGATGGGATAGGATAGAGGATAGGATAGGATAAAGGATAGGATAGGATAGAGGATAGGATAGGATAGAGGATAGGATAGGATACAGGATAGGATAGAGGATCGGATAGAGGATCGGATAGAGGATAGGATAGGATAGAGGATAGGATAGGATAGAGGATAGAGTAGGATAGAGGATAGAGTAGGATAGAGGATAGGATAGGATAGAGGATAGGATTGTATAGAGGAAAGTATAGGATAGAGGATAGGATAGGGTAGAGGATAGGATATGATAGAGGATAGGATAGGATAGAGGATAGTATAGGATAGAGAATAGGATACAATAGAGGATAGGATAGGATAAAGGATAGGATAGCATAGAGGATAGGATAGGATAGGATAGAGGATAGGATAGGATAGGATAGAGGATAGGATAGGATAGAGGATAGGATAGAGGATAGGATAGGATAGAGGATCGGATAGAGGATAGGCTAGGATAGAGGATAGGATAGGATAGAGGAAAGGATAGGATAGAGGATAGGATAGGTAATTGGATAGGATAGAGGATAGGATAAGGTATAGGATAGTATAGGATAGAGGATAGGATAGGATAGAGGATAGGATAGGATAGAGGATAGGATAGGTAATTGGATAGGATAGAGGATAGGATAAGGTAGAGGATAGTATAGGATAGAGGATAGGATAGGATAGAGGATAGGATAGGATAGAGGATAGGATAGGATAGAGGATAGGATAGGAAAAAGGATAGGATAGGATAGGATAGAGGATAGGATAGGATAGAGGATAGGATAGGATAGAAGTTCCATAATCCATCGTTAATTTTATTATAAGATTTTTTTTCACGGTATACCGAGAGAAACTGGAGACGTGTTTTTTGTGACTAAAACCACCGTAGATTTAAAGATGAAGCTTCCTCTTTACAGTGACATCTTAAAATTTATGTAGGATAGGTAATTGGATAGGATAGAGGATAGGATAAGGTAGAGGATAGTATAGGATAGAGGATAGGATAGGATAGAGGATAGGATAGGAAAAAGGATAGGATAGGATAGGATAGAGGATAGGATAGGATAGAGGATAGGATAGGGGATAGGATAGAGGATAGGATAGGATAGAGGTTCGGATAGAGGATAGGATAGGATAGAGGATAGGATAGGATAGAGGAAAGGATAGGATAGAGGATAGGATAGGTAATTGGATAGGATAGAGGATAGGATAAGGTAGAGGATAGTATAGGATAGAGGATAGGATAGGATAGAGGATAGGATAGGATAGAGGATAGGATAGGAAAAAGGATAGGATAGGATAGGATAGAGGATAGGATAGGATAGAGGATAGGATAGGATAGAGGATAGGATAGGATAGAGGATAGGATAGGATACAGGATAGGATAGGATAGAGGATAATATAGGATAGAGGATAGGATAGGATAGAGGATAGGATAGGATAGAGGATAGGATAGGATAGAGGATAGGATAGGATAGAGGATAGGATAGGATAGAGGATAGGATAGGATAGAGGATAGGATAGGATAGAGGATAGGATAGGATAGAGGATAGGATAGAGGATAGGATATAATAGAGGATAGGATAGAGGATAGGATAGAGGATAGGATAGGATAGAGGATAGGATAGAGGATAGGATAGGATAGAGGATCGGATAGAGGATAGGATAGGATAGAGGATAGGATAGGATAGAGGATAGAGTAGGATAGAGGATAGAGTAGGATAGAGGATAGGATAGGATAGAGGATAGGATTGGATAGAGGAAAGTATAGGATAGAGGATAGGATAGGATAGAGGATAGGATAGGATAGAGGATAGGATAGGATAGAGGATAGTATAGGATAGAGAATAGGATAGAATAGTGGATAGGATAGGATAAAGGATAGGATAGCATAGAGGATAGGATAGGATAGAGGATAGGATAGGATAGAGGATAGGATAGGAAAAAGGATAGGATAGGATAGGATAGAGGATAGGATAGGATAGATGATAGGATAGGATACAGGATAGGATAGAATAGATGATAATATAGGATAGAGGATAGGATAGGATAGAGGATAGGATAGGATAGAGGATAGAGTAGGATAGAGGATAGAGTAGGATAGAGGATAGGATAGGATAGAGGATAGGATTGGATAGAGGAAAGTATAGGATAGAGGATAGGATAGGATAGAGGATAGGATAGGATAGAGGATAGGATAGGATAGAGGATAGTATAGGATAGAGAATAGGATAGAATAGAGGATAGGATAGGATAAAGGATTAGATAGCATAGAGGATAGGATAGGATAGGATAGAGGATAGTATAGGATAGAGAATAGGATAGAATAGAGGATAGGATAGGATAAAGGATTAGATAGCATAGAGGATAGGATAGGATAGGATAGAGGATAGGATAGGATAGAGGATAGGATAGAGGATAGGATAGAGGATAGGATAGGATAGAGGTTCGGATAGAGGATAGGATAGGATAGAGGATAGGATAGGATAGAGGAAAGGATAGGATAGAGGATAGGATAGGTAATTGGATAGGATAGAGGATAGGATAAGGTAGAGGATAGTATAGGATAGAGGATAGGATAGGATAGAGGATAGGATAGGATAGAGGATAGGATAGGATAGAGGATAGGATAGGAAAAAGGATAGGATAGGATAGGATAGAGGATAGGATAGGATAGATGATAGGATAGGATACAGGATAGGATAGAATAGATGATAATATAGGATAGACGATAGGATAGGATAGAGGATAGGATAGGATAGAGGATAGGATAGGATAGAGGATAGGATAGGATAGAGGATAGGATAGGATAGAGGATAGGATAGAGGATAGGATAGGATAGAGGATCGGATAGAGGATAGGATAGGATAGAGGAAAGGATATAATAGAGGATAGGATAGGTAATTGGATAGGATAGAGGATAGGATAAGGGAGAGGATAGTATAGGATAGAGGATGGGATAGGATAGAGGATAGGATAGGATAAAGGATAGGATAGGATAGAGGATAGGATAGGATAGAGGATAGGATAGGATACAGGATAGGATAGGATAGAGGATCGGATAGAGGATAGGATAGGATAGAGGATCGGATAGAGGATAGGATAGGATAGAGGATAGGATAGGATAGAGGATAGAGTAGGATAGAGGATAGAGTAGGATAGAGGATAGGATAGGATAGAGGATAGGATTGGATAGAGGAAAGTATAGGATAGAGGATAGGATAGGATAGAGGATAGGATAGGATAGGATAGAGGATAGGATAGGATAGGATAGAGGATAGGATAGGATAGAGGATAGGATAGGATAGAGGATAGGATAGGATAGAGGATAGGATATGGGATAGGATAGGATAGAGGATCGGATAGAGGATAGGATAGGATAGAGGATAGGATAGGATAGAGGAAAGGATAGGATAGAGGATAGGATAGGTAATTGGATAGGATAGAGGATAGGATAAGGTAGAGGATAGTATAGGATAGAGGATAGGATAGGATAGAGGATAGGATAGGATAGAGGATAGGATAGGAAAAAGGATAGGATAGGATAGGATAGAGGATAGGATAGGATAGAGGATAGGATAGGATAGAGGATAGGATAGGATAGAGGATAGGATAGGATAGAGGATAGGATAGGATAGAGGATAGGATAGAGGATAGGATATAATAGAGGATAGGATAGAGGATAGGTTAGAGGATAGGATAGGATAGAGGATAGGATAGAGGATAGGATAGGATAGAGGATCGGATAGAGGATAGGATAGGATAGAGGAAAGGATATAATAGAGGATAGGATAGGTAATTGGATAGGATAGAGGATAGGATAAGGTAGAGGATAGTATAGGATAGAGGATGGGATAGGATAGAGGATAGGATAGGATAAAGGATAGGATAGGATAGAGGATAGGATAGGATAGAGGATAGGATAGGATACAGGATAGGATAGAGGATCGGATAGAGGATCGGATAGAGGATAGGATAGGATAGAGGATAGGATAGGATAGAGGATAGAGTAGGATAGAGGATAGAGTAGGATAGAGGATAGGATAGGATAGAGGATAGGATTGTATAGAGGAAAGTATAGGATAGAGGATAGGATAGGGTAGAGGATAGGGTATGATAGAGGATAGGATAGGATAGAGGATAGTATAGGATAGAGAATAGGATACAATAGAGGATAGGATAGGATAAAGGATAGGATAGCATAGAGGATAGGATAGGATAGGATAGAGGATAGGATAGGATAGGATAGAGGATAGGATAGGATAGAGGATAGGATAGAGGATAGGATAGGATAGAGGATCGGATAGAGGATAGGCTAGGATAGAGGATAGGATAGGATAGAGGAAAGGATAGGATAGAGGATAGGATAGGTAATTGGATAGGATAGAGGATAGGATAAGGTATAGGATAGTATAGGATAGAGGATAGGATAGGATAGAGGATAGGATAGGATAGAGGATAGGATAGGATACAGGATAGGATAGGATAGAGGATAATATAGGATAGAGGATAGGATAGGATAGAGGATAGGATAGGATAGAGGATAGGATAGGATAGAGGATAGGATAGAGGATAGGATAGGATAGAGGATAGGATAGAGGATAGGATAGAGGATAGGATAGGATAGAGGATCTGATAGAGGATAGGATAGGATAGAGGAAAGGATATAATAGAGGATAGGATAGGTAATTGGATAGGATAGAGGATAGGATAAGGTAGAGGATAGTATAGGATAAAGGATAGGATAGGATAGAGGATAGGATAGGATAGAGGATAGGATAGGATAGAGGATAGGATAGGAAAAAGGATAGGATAGGATAGAGGATAATATAGGATAGAGGATAGGATAGGATACAGGATAGGATAGGATAGAGGATAATATAGGATAGAGGATAGGATAGGATAGAGGATAGGATAGGATAGAGGATAGGATAGGATAGAGGATAGGATAGGATAGAGGATAGGATAGGATAGAGGATAGGATAGGATACAGGATAGGATAGGATAGAGGATAGGATAGGATAGAGGATAGGATAGGATACAGGATAGGATAGAGGATCGGATAGAGGATAGGATAGGATAGAGGATCGGATAGAGGATAGGATAGGATATAGGATAGGATAGGATAGAGGATAGGATTGTATAGAGGAAAGTATAGGATAGAGGATAGGATAGGGTAGAGGATAGGATATGATAGAGGATAGGATAGGATAGAGGATAGTATAGGATAGAGAATAGGATACAATAGAGGATAGGATAGGATAAAGGATAGGATAGCATAGAGGATAGGATAGGATAGGATAGAGGATAGGATAGGATAGGATAGAGGATAGGATAAAATAGAGGATAGGATAGAGGATAGGATAGGATAGAGGATCGGATAGAGGATAGGCTAGGATAGAGGATAGGATAGGATAGAGGAAAGGATAGGATAGAGGATAGGATAGGTAATTGGATAGGATAGAGGATAGGATAAGGTATAGGATAGTATAGGATAGAGGATAGGATAGGATAGAGGATAGGATAGGATAGAGGATAGGGTAGGATAGAGGATAGGATAGGATACAGGATAGGATAGGATAGAGGATAATATAGGATAGAGGATAGGATAGGATAGAGGATAGGATAGGATAGAGGATAGGATAGGATAGAGGATAGGATAGAGGATAGGATAGGATAGAGGATAGGATAGAGGATAGGATAGAGGATAGGATAGAGGATAGGATAGGATAGAGGATCTGATAGAGGATAGGATAGGATAGAGGAAAGGATATAATAGAGGATAGGATAGGTAATTGGATAGGATAGAGGATAGGATAAGGTAGAGGATAGTATAGGATAGAGGATAGGATAGGATAGAGGATAGGATAGGATAGAGGATAGGATAGGAAAAAGGATAGGATAGGATAGAGGATAATATAGGATAGAGGATAGGATAGGATAGAGGATAGGATAGGATAGAGGATAGGATAGGATAGAGGATAGGATAGAGGATAGGATAGGATAGAGGATAGGATAGAGGATAGGATAGAGGATAGGATAGGATAGAGGATCTGATAGAGGATAGGATAGGATAGAGGAAAGGATATAATAGAGGATAGGATAGGTAATTGGATAGGATAGAGGATAGGATAAGGTAGAGGATAGTATAGGATAAAGGATAGGATAGGATAGAGGATAGGATAGGATAGAGGATAGGATAGGATAGAGGATAGGATAGGAAAAAGGATAGGATAGGATAGAGGATAATATAGGATAGAGGATAGGATAGGATACAGGATAGGATAGGATAGAGGATAATATAGGATAGAGGATAGGATAGGATAGAGGATAGGATAGGATAGAGGATAGGATAGGATAGAGGATAGGATAGGATAGAGGATAGGATAGGATAGAGGATAGGATAGGATACAGGATAGGATAGGATAGAGGATAGGATAGGATAGAGGATAGGATAGGATACAGGATAGGATAGGATAGAGGATCGGATAGAGGATAGGATAGGATAGAGGATCGGATAGAGGATAGGATAGGATAGAGGATAGGATAGGATAGAGGATAGAGTAGGATAGAGGATAGAGTAGGATAGAGGATAGGATAGGATAGAGGATAGGATTGGATAGAGGAAAGTATAGGATAGAGGATAGGATAGGATAGAGGATAGGATAGGATAGGATAGAGGATAGGATAGGATAGGATAGAGGATAGGATAGGATAGAGGATAGGATAGGATAGAGGATAGGATAGGATAGAGGATAGGATATGGGATAGGATAGGATAGAGGATCGGATAGAGGATAGGATAGGATAGAGGATAGGATAGGATAGAGGAAAGGATAGGATAGAGGATAGGATAGGTAATTGGATAGGATAGAGGATAGGATAAGGTAGAGGATAGTATAGGATAGAGGATAGGATAGGATAGAGGATAGGATAGGATAGAGGATAGGATAGGAAAAAGGATAGGATAGGATAGGATAGAGGATAGGATAGGATAGAGGATAGGATAGGATAGAGGATAGGATAGGATAGAGGATAGGATAGGATAGAGGATAGGATAGGATAGAGGATAGGATAGAGGATAGGATATAATAGAGGATAGGATAGAGGATAGGTTAGAGGATAGGATAGGATAGAGGATAGGATAGAGGATAGGATAGGATAGAGGATCGGATAGAGGATAGGATAGGATAGAGGAAAGGATATAATAGAGGATAGGATAGGTAATTGGATAGGATAGAGGATAGGATAAGGTAGAGGATAGTATAGGATAGAGGATGGGATAGGATAGAGGATAGGATAGGATAAAGGATAGGATAGGATAGAGGATAGGATAGGATAGAGGATAGGATAGGATACAGGATAGGATAGAGGATCGGATAGAGGATCGGATAGAGGATAGGATAGGATAGAGGATAGGATAGGATAGAGGATAGAGTAGGATAGAGGATAGAGTAGGATAGAGGATAGGATAGGATAGAGGATAGGATTGTATAGAGGAAAGTATAGGATAGAGGATAGGATAGGGTAGAGGATAGGATATGATAGAGGATAGGATAGGATAGAGGATAGTATAGGATAGAGAATAGGATACAATAGAGGATAGGATAGGATAAAGGATAGGATAGCATAGAGGATAGGATAGGATAGGATAGAGGATAGGATAGGATAGGATAGAGGATAGGATAGGATAGAGGATAGGATAGAGGATAGGATAGGATAGAGGATCGGATAGAGGATAGGCTAGGATAGAGGATAGGATAGGATAGAGGAAAGGATAGGATAGAGGATAGGATAGGTAATTGGATAGGATAGAGGATAGGATAAGGTATAGGATAGTATAGGATAGAGGATAGGATAGGATAGAGGATAGGATAGGATAGAGGATAGGATAGGATACAGGATAGGATAGGATAGAGGATAATATAGGATAGAGGATAGGATAGGATAGAGGATAGGATAGGATAGAGGATAGGATAGGATAGAGGATAGGATAGAGGATAGGATAGGATAGAGGATAGGATAGAGGATAGGATAGAGGATAGGATAGGATAGAGGATCTGATAGAGGATAGGATAGGATAGAGGAAAGGATATAATAGAGGATAGGATAGGTAATTGGATAGGATAGAGGATAGGATAAGGTAGAGGATAGTATAGGATAAAGGATAGGATAGGATAGAGGATAGGATAGGATAGAGGATAGGATAGGATAGAGGATAGGATAGGAAAAAGGATAGGATAGGATAGAGGATAATATAGGATAGAGGATAGGATAGGATACAGGATAGGATAGGATAGAGGATAATATAGGATAGAGGATAGGATAGGATAGAGGATAGGATAGGATAGAGGATAGGATAGGATAGAGGATAGGATAGGATAGAGGATAGGATAGGATAGAGGATAGGATAGGATACAGGATAGGATAGGATAGAGGATAGGATAGGATAGAGGATAGGATAGGATACAGGATAGGATAGAGGATCGGATAGAGGATAGTATAGGATAGAGGATCGGATAGAGGATAGGATAGGATATAGGATAGGATAGGATAGAGGATAGGATTGTATAGAGGAAAGTATAGGATAGAGGATAGGATAGGGTAGAGGATAGGATATGATAGAGGATAGGATAGGATAGAGGATAGTATAGGATAGAGAATAGGATACAATAGAGGATAGGATAGGATAAAGGATAGGATAGCATAGAGGATAGGATAGGATAGGATAGAGGATAGGATAGGATAGGATAGAGGATAGGATAAAATAGAGGATAGGATAGAGGATAGGATAGGATAGAGGATCGGATAGAGGATAGGCTAGGATAGAGGATAGGATAGGATAGAGGAAAGGATAGGATAGAGGATAGGATAGGTAATTGGATAGGATAGAGGATAGGATAAGGTATAGGATAGTATAGGATAGAGGATAGGATAGGATAGAGGATAGGATAGGATAGAGGATAGGGTAGGATAGAGGATAGGATAGGATACAGGATAGGATAGGATAGAGGATAATATAGGATAGAGGATAGGATAGGATAGAGGATAGGATAGGATAGAGGATAGGATAGGATAGAGGATAGGATAGAGGATAGGATAGGATAGAGGATAGGATAGAGGATAGGATAGAGGATAGGATAGAGGATAGGATAGGATAGAGGATCTGATAGAGGATAGGATAGGATAGAGGAAAGGATATAATAGAGGATAGGATAGGTAATTGGATAGGATAGAGGATAGGATAAGGTAGAGGATAGTATAGGATAGAGGATAGGATAGGATAGAGGATAGGATAGGATAGAGGATAGGATAGGAAAAAGGATAGGATAGGATAGAGGATAATATAGGATAGAGGATAGGATAGGATAGAGGATAGGATAGGATAGAGGATAGGATAGGATAGAGGATAGGATAGAGGATAGGATAGGATAGAGGATAGGATAGAGGATAGGATAGAGGATAGGATAGGATAGAGGATCTGATAGAGGATAGGATAGGATAGAGGAAAGGATATAATAGAGGATAGGATAGGTAATTGGATAGGATAGAGGATAGGATAAGGTAGAGGATAGTATAGGATAAAGGATAGGATAGGATAGAGGATAGGATAGGATAGAGGATAGGATAGGATAGAGGATAGGATAGGAAAAAGGATAGGATAGGATAGAGGATAATATAGGATAGAGGATAGGATAGGATACAGGATAGGATAGGATAGAGGATAATATAGGATAGAGGATAGGATAGGATAGAGGATAGGATAGGATAGAGGATAGGATAGGATAGAGGATAGGATAGGATAGAGGATAGGATAGGATAGAGGATAGGATAGGATACAGGATAGGATAGGATAGAGGATAGGATAGGATAGAGGATAGGATAGGATACAGGATAGGATAGAGGATCGGATAGAGGATAGGATAGGATAGAGGATCGGATAGAGGATAGGATAGGATATAGGATAGGATAGGATAGAGGATAGGATTGTATAGAGGAAAGTATAGGATAGAGGATAGGATAGGGTAGAGGATAGGATATGATAGAGGATAGGATAGGATAGAGGATAGTATAGGATAGAGAATAGGATACAATAGAGGATAGGATAGGATAAAGGATAGGATAGCATAGAGGATAGGATAGGATAGGATAGAGGATAGGATAGGATAGGATAGAGGATAGGATAAAATAGAGGATAGGATAGAGGATAGGATAGGATAGAGGATCGGATAGAGGATAGGCTAGGATAGAGGATAGGATAGGATAGAGGAAAGGATAGGATAGAGGATAGGATAGGTAATTGGATAGGATAGAGGATAGGATAAGGTATAGGATAGTATAGGATAGAGGATAGGATAGGATAGAGGATAGGATAGGATAGAGGATAGGGTAGGATAGAGGATAGGATAGGATACAGGATAGGATAGGATAGAGGATAATATAGGATAGAGGATAGGATAGGATAGAGGATAGGATAGGATAGAGGATAGGATAGGATAGAGGATAGGATAGAGGATAGGATAGGATAGAGGATAGGATAGAGGATAGGATAGAGGATAGGATAGAGGATAGGATAGGATAGAGGATCTGATAGAGGATAGGATAGGATAGAGGAAAGGATATAATAGAGGATAGGATAGGTAATTGGATAGGATAGAGGATAGGATAAGGTAGAGGATAGTATAGGATAGAGGATAGGATAGGATAGAGGATAGGATAGGATAGAGGATAGGATAGGAAAAAGGATAGGATAGGATAGAGGATAATATAGGATAGAGGATAGGATAGGATACAGGATAGGATAGGATAGAGGATAATATAGGATAGAGGATAGGATAGGATAGAGGATAGGATAGGATAGAGGATAGGATAGGATAGAGGATAGGATAGGATAGAGGATAGGATAGAGGATAGGATAGGATAGAGGATAGGAAGAGGATAGGATAGGATAGAGGATCGGATAGAGGATAGGATAGGATAGAGGAAAGGATATAATAGAGGATAGGATAGGTAATTGGATAGGATAGAGGATAGGATAAGGTAGAGGATAGTATAGGATAGAGGATGGATAGGATAGAGGATAGGATAGGATAAAGGATAGGATAGGATAGAGGATAGGATAGGATAGAGGATAGGATAGGATACAGGATAGGATAGAGGATCGGATAGAGGATAGGATAGGATAGAGGATCGGATAGAGGATAGGATAGGATAGAGGATAGGATAGGATAGAGGATAGGATAGGATAGAGGATAGGATAGGATAGAAGATAATATAGGATAGAGGATAGGATAGGATAGAGGATAGGATAGGATAGAGGATAGGATAGGATAGAGATAGTATAGGAGAAGAGATAGGATAGAATAGAGGATAGGATAGGATAAAGGATAGGATAGCATAGAGGATAGGATAGGATAGGATAGAGGATAGGATAGGATAGAGGATAGGATAGGTAATTGGATAGGATAGAGGATAGGATAAGGTAGAGGATAGTATAGGATAGAGGATAGGATAGGATAGAGGATAGGATAGGATAGAGGATAGGATAGGAAAAGGATAGGATAGGATAGGATAGAGGATAGGATAGGATAGAGGATAGGATAGGATAGAGGATAGGATAGGATAGAGGATAGGATAGGATAGAGGATAGGATAGGATACAGGATAGGGATAGGATAGAGGATAATATAGGATAGAGGATAGGATAGGATAGAGGATAGGGATAGGATAGAGGATAGGATAGGATAGAGGATAGGACAGAGGATAGGATATAATAGAGGATAGGATAGAGGATAGGAGTAGAGGATAGGATAGGATAGAGGATAGGATAGAGGATAGGATAGGATAGAGGATCGGATAGAGGATAGGATAGGATAGAGGAAAGGATATAATAGAGGATAGGATAGGTAATTGGATAGGATAGAGGATAGGATAAGGTAGAGGATAGTATAGGATAGAGGATGGGATAGGATAGAGGATAGGATAGGATAAAGGATAGGATAGGATAGAGGATAGGATAGGATAGAGGATAGGATATGATACAGGATAGGATAGAGGATCGGATGGAGGATAGGATAGGATTAGAGGATCGGATAGAGGATAGGGATAGAGGATAGGTAGGATAGGATAGGATAGAGGATAGAGTAGGATAGAGGATAGAGTAGGATAGAGGATAGGATTGGATAGAGGAAAGTATAGGATAGAGGATAGGATAGGATAGGAGGATAGAGGATAGGATAGGAGAAGGATAGATATAGGAATAGAGAATAGGATAGAATAGAGGAGAGGATAGGATAAAGGATAGGATAGCATAGAGGATAGGATAGGATAGGATAGAGGATAGGATAGGATAGGATAGAGGATAGGATGGATAGAGGATAGGATAGGATAGAGGATAGGATAGAGGATAGATAGGATAGAGGATCGGATAGAGGATAGGATAGGATAGAGGATAGGATAGGATAGAGGAAAGCATAGGATAGAGGATAGGATAGGTAATTGGATAGGATAGAGGATAGGATAAGGTAGAGGATAGTATAGGATAGAGGGATAGGATAGGATAGAGGATAGGATAGTGAAAAAGGATAGGATAGGATAGGATAGAGGATAGGATAATAGGATAGAGGATAGGATAGGGTAGAGGATAGTATAGGATAGAGAATAGGATAGAATAGAGGATAGGATAGGATAAAGGATAGGATAGCATAGAGGATAGGATAGGATAGGATAGAGGATAGGATAGGATAGGATAGAGGATAGGATAGGATAGAGGATAGGATAGGATAGAGGATAGGATAGAGGATAGGATAGAGGATAGGATAGGATAGAGGATCGGATAGAGGATAGGATAGGATAGAGGATAGGATAGGATAGAGGAAAGCATAGGATAGAGGATAGGATAGGTAATTGGATAGGATAGAGGATAGGATAAGGTAGAGGATAGTATAGGATAGAGGATAGGATAGGATAGAGGATAGGATAGGAAAAAGGATAGGATAGGATAGGATAGAGGATAGGATAGGATAGAGGATAGGATAGGGTAGAGGATAATATAGGATAGAGGATAGGATAGGATAAAGGATAGGATAGCATAGAGGATAGGATAGGATAGGATAGAGGATAGGATAGGATAGGATAGAGGATAGGATAGGATAGAGGATAGGAAAGGATAGAGGATAGGATAGGATAGAGGATAGGATAGAGGATAGGATAGAGGATAGGATAGGATAGAGGATCGGATAGAGGATAGGATAGGATAGAGGATAGGATAGGATAGAGGAAAGCATAGGATAGAGGATCGGATAGAGGATAGGATAGGATAGAGGAAAGGATATAATAGAGGATAGGATAGGTAATTGGATAGGATAGAGGATAGGATAAGGTAGAGGATAGTATAGGATAGAGGATGGGATAGGATAGAGGATAGGATAGGATAAAGGATAGGATAGGATAGAGGATAGGATAGGATAGAGGATAGGATAGGATACAGGATAGGATAGAGGATCGGATAGAGGATAGGATAGGATAGAGGATCGGATAGAGGATAGGATAGAATAGAGGATAGGATAGGATAGAGGATAGAGTAGGATAGAGGATAGAGTAGGATAGAGGATAGGATAGGATAGAGGATAGGATTGGATAGAGGAAAGTATAGGATAGAGGATAGGATAGGATAGAGGATAGGATAGGATAGAGGATAGGATAGGATAGAGGATAGTATAGGATAGAGAATAGGATAGAATAGTGGATAGGATAGGATAAAGGATAGGATAGCATAGAGGATAGGATAGGATAGGATAGAGGATAGGATAGGATAGGATAGAGGATAGGATAGGATAGAGGATAGGATAGGATAGGGATAGAGGATAGGATAGGATAGAGGATCGGATAGAGGATAGGATAGGATAGAGGATAGGATAGGATAGAGGAAAGCATAGGATAGAGGATAGGATACGGTAATTGGATAGGATAGAGGATAGGATAAGGTAGAGGATAGTATAGGATAGAGGATAGGATAGGATAGAGGATAGGATAGGAAAAAAGGATAGGATAGGATAGGATAGAGGATAGGATAGGGATAGAGGATAGGATAGGGTAGAGGATAGTATAGGATAGAGAATAGGATAAAATAGAGGATAGGATAGGATAAAGGATAGGATAGCATAGAGGATAGGATAGGATAGGATAGAGGATAGGATAGGATAGGATAGAGGATAGGATAGGATAGAGGATAGGATAGGATAGAGGATAGGATAGGATAGAGGATAGGATAGAGGATAGGATAGGATAGAGGATCGGATAGAGGATAGGATAGGATAGAGGATAGGATAGGATAGAGGAAAGCATAGGATAGAGGATCGGATAGAGGATAGGATAGGATAGAGGATAGGATAGGATAGAGGAAAGCATAGGATAGAGGATAGGATAGGGTAATTGGATAGGATAGAGGATAGGATAAGGTAGAGGATAGTATAGGATAGAGGATAGGATAGGATAGAGGATAGGATAGGAAAAAGGATAGGATAGGATAGGATAGAGGATAGGATAGGATAGAGGATAGGATAGGGTAGAGGATAATATAGGATAGAGGATAGGATAGGATAGAGGATAGGATAGGATAGAGGATAGGATATAATAGAGGATAGGATAGGTAATTGGATAGGATAGAGGATAGGATAAGGTAGAGGATAGTATAGGATAGAGGATGGGATAGGATAGAGGATAGGATAGGACAAAGGATAGGATAGGATAGAGGATAGGATAGGATAGAGGATAGGATAGGATACAGGATAGGATAGAGGATCGGATAGAGGATAGGATAGGATAGAGGATCGGATAGAGGATAGGATAGGATAGAGGATAGGATAGGATAGAGGATAGGATAGGATAGAGGATAATATAGGATAGAGGATAGGATAGGATAGAGGATAGGATAGGATAGAGGATAGGATAGGACAGAGGATAGGATAGGATAG
Source organism: Halictus rubicundus (assembly GCF_050948215.1). Taxonomy (NCBI): domain Eukaryota; kingdom Metazoa; phylum Arthropoda; class Insecta; order Hymenoptera; family Halictidae; genus Halictus; species Halictus rubicundus. The sequence continues at coordinate 1 of NW_027489050.1, read as the reverse complement.
A